>NC_031769.1:125478580-125728251 GCF_001522545.3 Parus major
GAGGGAAGGGAGGGAAGGGAGGGAAGGGAGGGAAGGGAGGAAAAAGATTCAGTTTCCACTTTATCGTACTTAACATATCATCACAGCAAATCTTATTTACCTTATCCTCTCCCCATTAAGTTCTTAACATCCAGGGATATGTGAGCAGTATGGCTGCTTCTTAGTGGTGCCTAATATAAAATATTAAATTCCTGGAGTAATGTGTCTTTTATTGTATGTCACAAAAATCCACAAATACTCAAACACAAAAGGAGAAGCTTAGGTATTGTGATGAAAAAGAAGCATGAATGTATGTGGAACAATTTACTTGTTTAAGGTTACATTCACTCAAAAACAGAACAATTTTTAATTGTGAATTGTATGGTATTTACAATCTGATCCAAAACTGATTTATTTGCTAAGACTTTTACACTTATTTAAAACAATTTTGAATATGTTTGGGTAACAAAAATTATTCAAACTTTCATTCTGAAAGAGACTGCTGCTCTCAACTTTCAGTTATCTAATGACATCTTTCACCTAATCCTAATAGTGCTGTCTACCAAGTTTTGGTACTCATATTTTAAAAGACCAAAACAAAAACAAAATAAACAAACAGCAAACAAACAAAAACAAACAAACAAAAATTTTAAAAAACAACCACAAAAAATCGAAACCAGTGTTCAAACCGTTATAAACATGTCTTTCATCTTTTTTTATCTGGTACTTTATTTTGAACATGTTCACTTCTAGCACAATTATAGAAATTATTAAATTGAAATGATGTATTTATATTTTATGATATTCCTCTATTACACATTATGAAAAAAAGTGAAAACAGTCCCAAAATAAAGAAAGTATGAAGATATATTCATGGCTCTTTTACATCACTTTTTTTCTATTGCTCTTGATATGTATTGGAAAAGGCTGTAAACACTCTTCACTTAGTTCAACGTACATCTGTGCAAGCTAGGTTACAAAGATGGATAAACTACATGATCCATATGAAAACTCATCACAGAACTGACACACAATCTGGATCTTCAGCCCTCCAGCAAAATGCCTCAGTCACTTACATCACATCTTTTTCCCCTACATATTCAAAAACTTATGCAATAGAGAAAAATATAATAAACACCTTTCCAAAGCTGGCATTTCATATACAAGTAATGACAAGTAAAGACAGGTCAAGACCAAAATCATGCTGTACAGTGACCAATATATTTATATTACTTCTCATAATAATAATACATTTTATTGCATGAAAGATCATTTCTTTCACTTGCAATTAAACATAAACCACAACACAGACAGATACAATCTGTCAATTCCTCTGCAAAGACAGTGGGTCAAAACAATTTCCTAGAAGAGCATCACACAACAATGTCTGAGGTAAAAATGTGACAGGATCATCACCTTCAGATCAGCATGCCATACAAAAAGAAAGCAATTTCCTCTGTTATACACTTTGTAAATATCCACCAATACATGTAAATTAAGTATCTTTCTCCCCACTGAAAGAGAGGCTTGTTTTTCTGTTTTACTATCTATGTTTTAAGACATTGACAATTTTCTTTCTGCCTTTCAGCTGGTAATTTTCTAAGAAAGTAAGTCTTTCCCTTGCCAACATCTGTTTCACACCTGTAAGTGAATTTGTGATTATATCCCAGCAAAAGTGAACAGTACCAATGAAATAAAACAGCTTTTCCTCTACAATATCATGAGAAAAAAATACTAAAGACCAGATTTTATGAGGTTAGCATTTCTTTTCAAATTATCTACACAGCTTTGAAACCAGTTCAACTGTTTTGTATTAGGGAGAAAACACACAACACAACCTTCATGTGTTACCAACACGTCCCCATGAGTGGAAAAACTTGATGAATATTGATACAGATTTGTCTTACAGCAGTTACTTTGCTCCCCCTACCTGTGTCATGACATGAAGAGTGCTCGTGAGTTAATACAATCAGAAGCTCAAAGAAGAGGGCATCAGTCCCAGAGGGACATTCTTTCACAGTATCACAGAATGGGTCAGGGGATGAAGGTACCACAGTGGCTCATCTGGTCCAACCTCCATGCTCCAGCAGGGTCATCCCTGCTGAGCACATGGTACAGGATTGCATCCAGATGGTTCTTGAATATCTCCAGTGAAGTAGACTCCATACCCCGTTCCAGTGTGAGTAAAGAAGCTCTGAACTCATATTCAGGTGTAACTTCCTGTGTTCCAGTTTCTGCCCATTGTCTCTTGTCCTATTTCTTAGCAACACTGGGCAGAGCCTGGCTTCATTGTCTTGACACTCTCCCTTTAGAGACTGATGGACATCGATGGGATCCCCTCTCAGTTGTCTCTTCTCAAGGCTGAACAGGCCCAGATCCTTCAGCCTTTTATTGCAGGAAAGATGTTCTTGTACTGAGGAACCCAGAATTGGACACAGCTCTCCAGATGTGGCCTCACTAGGGCTGAGTAGAGCAACAGGATCACCTCCTCAACCTGCTGGCAATGCTTTTCCTGGCAACCCAGGATACCTTTGTCTTTCTTGGCCACAAGAACACACCCCTGGCTCATGGACGGCTTGTTGTCCACGAGGATCCCCAGGTCTTTCTCTGCAGAGCTGTTTTCCAGCAGGTCACCCCCAGCCTGTACTGGTGCAGGTCATTCCTCCCCAGGTGCAGGATTCTGCATTTGCCTTCACTGAATTTCAGATGGTTCTTCTCTGCCCATCTCTCCAGCCTGTCGAGGTCCTTCTGAAGGGCTGCACAACACTCTGGGGTATCAGCCACTCCTCCCAGCTTTGTGTTCTTGGGGAACTTGCTGAGGAGGCCTCTGCCCCTTCATCCAAGTTATTGGTGAAAAGTTAAACAATACTGGGCCCAGTGCTGAACCCTGGGGAATACCACCAGTGACAGGCTTCCTACCAGACCCTGTGCCACTGATTACTGTCCCACCCTCTGGGATCTGCTGTTCAGCCAGTTCTCAAACCACCTCTCTGTCCACTCCACACTTCCTGAGTTTGCCTATGAGGATATTGTGAGAGACAGTGTTGAAAGCCTTGTTGAAGTCAAGGTAAGACAATATCCCCTGCTCTCCCCTCATCCCTCCAGGCTGTTGTGTCATCACAGAAGGCAATCAGGCTGGTCAAGTATGATTTACCCTAAGTCTATGCTGACTACTCCTGATAGCATTCTTATCATCCATGTGAATAGAGATGGCCTCTTTTCCAAAGCACTGTGCCAACCAGAGTAGAGGCAAACCTAGCAAGTGGTAGCAGCAGAGATACAAATCTACTACTACCCTGGCCACACAGTGTAGATGCTCTTTTAAGATGCAGCCATAAGGAATTTTCTTCAATATTCTTTACAAAGACATCTTCTACAAATAGTCCAGAACTCAGCGGTCTCATTCCACACTGCTATCCCACACAAGGGTTAATCATGATATGATTCATAATGAATTAATAAGGAGAGCAAAATATTTTCATCCATTGTCACAAAGAAATTGTTGAATAATATGCATTATGTTTTTTTCACAGTGTAATAAAAACTGCTATTCTACAGAGAGACTTTATCAAGTGACTTTAATGTTCTTCTTATTGCTTCACCTGCACATCTCCTAGCACAGCAGTTTTAACTCTAGAATGTGAAACCACTTTCCCAATAACTGGGTTCAAGCTTCAATATTTGAGATTGGATTGCCTAGTATTAAGTTCTGAAATCAACAGGACATAAGTTTCCTAGAACCCTGAAGCCTTGATCTTGAAATTAACAGGAGTTTCTAAAGATGGCAAAAATACCTGAACAAGCCCCTAAGTCAATTATGTGCTGTAATACCTCAAAAGGTATGCTAGAAACATTACTATTACATCTGAACTCCTCAGCTGGTATCTAGATGTTAATAAGCAAAGAAACAACTTATTAACCAACAGTTTTGGTTAATAAGTAAAACTACTGAATTTTTTTTTCTTTATCTGTAATTTATGTCAAATCTAATTTATTACAGAAATAAAGTGTTGCCACTTAATTGCTCTTAGTGTACACCAAAGATGGTTACAATGAATGATGATAAACAGGAACATGAATGAACAGTTGCCAGGTAACCAATAAATAAAGGTCCCAAATAGCATGACCTCTCTTTAAAGGATAAAGCTCTAATCATAATTATTTTTCAGATCCATTTCAGTGCCAACTAAAATCATGTTTGCAGCACTAATCCTGGCCTTCCTCATACAGAATGAAACCAAATCTGTCATTTGACATATCACAGATAACAAATTAAACAGACTCAACCTGCTTCTTCAGATTATGGTCAACAGTGCAGTTTGAGGATGGCAAAAAGGCAATAAACTGGAATCTGAAATAGAGAGCTGAGAATATTTAAGCAATTTAAATAGGGTAATTATTTTTTTTTTTTCTTTTAATGTTACACTGTTCCCTTAAGGATCTTCAAACAATATGAACACAAAATCCTGCAATGTTTAACATCATAAAATGATGATTCAGTAAAGAACAAGGATGAGACAGACTTTAAAATACTAAAAACAGATGCACTTTGAAATGCTTTAAAATCTATATAATACCACATTCTATCTTTATAAACTCTTACAACACAGTCTCACTGAGTGCATAAGCAAAGCTGAGGTGCCTAGAGCAAGCACTGACCTTTTAGATGGATTCAAATAAAACTGACAAAGAGCAACATAAATCTTAAACCAGTTAAAGAACACAGTATATCCACTTTGAAGAAACAATGAATGGTTCTGCAGGAGTTTTACATTATGCTTTCAAAATAATGGAATGGGAGAGCTTGGGCTTGTTCAAGGTTTACTGGTGGGCTAATAAATTTTGTATTTATTTTAGTAAGCTCTCATGTCAGGAAACATTAGGAACATGTTTTTGTAGTTTTATCTTGCTCTACATAAGGTGATTACATAAATCTCCTTAACCATTTTATTTCTTTTCTTTAGTAGAATTGAGATTCACTAATAGCTGTGATGCTTAAACACTAAACTGACAAAAATTTGCAACAGGAAAACAAGTTGAACTATAATAATAAACAAATATGTTTTGTACCTAGGTATTACATACTATGTCAGCAGTGAACCAGAAGAACAGGTACCATCCTTCCAACCTGTCTTTGAAAAAAATACAAGCAACAGAATACATGTTCCCTCCAACGTCAGTAGCACAAAATAATCTCACACTTTACAGTAGAAAATGCACTCTAACAACTAAGTAGTATTTTTTCACATGTATTTCTGCATATCAAATGAAAGCTAGTTCTTTATATAGTTGGTATTCTCCTTCTTTCATAGAAAAGCATTCTGTTGCCTACCACCAGACACATAATTTTCCAATTATTTTCCTTTATCTAGATATATCTGATCACCAGAGACCTTCATTTGGGATTTTTCTTTGTATCTGTTTTCCATGAATAAGCAAATACGAAATACACCACATTGTATCTGCATTTTCCTTAACTAATATTTCGTCCACTAATCATCTTCTTCACCTGATTCAGTAACTCCTCTCCATCTTTCTAACAATTTCAGTTTGAACTCCTTATTCGAACAAAAGTCCAGTTCATTTACATCTTGATATCCTATGCAAGAGTGAGCTTCAGAATTTAAGTAATTGAGAATCATGCATACTGACTATAGCTTAAAGCAATGCAGAAGATCCTGTAAATTCCTGTTAGGACACATGGGTCTACTGATACCAAAACTACCTTAATTGCTTTGCTGTAGTTTTGAGCTTGCATTTTAATGAACTAGAAAAGTATTGTGTTGTGCCTATAAATCTCACAACCAAGTCTACCAGTTCAAAAGTATGTAAAGGTGATACTGGAGGATTTTTTCTACTCCCAAATGTTTATTCCTTTCCAGTTGCCGGCTGAAAAATGAAACTGGTCTGGTTTTAAGCCTAGAAGACTAAGAGATTATGGAATAAAAGGTCATGCCTTACCATTTAGCAGAAGCTGGAGGCTAATTGTAAAGTTTATTAACAATGAAAACAATAGGGTTCTCAGAAACTTATTACAATGGAGGAAACTGATGTTATTTTTCTGAAGTTTGGATTCCACTGTGTTTTGTTCCACAATATGCAATCCCACTTTTGAAAATGGGAGACGACTGTATTGTTGTAAAGATCTGCTCACATTAAAATAAGAGTCCTTTTAAGATGTTCTCTAGGGATTCAAGTCTATACATTTAGCAATAGAAGGAGAAAAACAGCAAAACTGCCAGTCTGAGGAGAGAGATGAGAGAGAGAGGCATGCTTTCTCTCTTGTGCTTCCCACATCACAGATACAGTCAGTGAAACTAAGTGGAATTCTCAAAACACTTTCCTCGATAGGGCTTAGGCAGATAATCATCTGAGTTAAGAGTAAGCAGCATTATGTTCCGGAGATCTGTCATATTCTAGGTGCATGCTGATCCTGTCTTTGGATCAAGGTGTTTTTGTTTCAGTATTTCATTGTTTCGATATTTTCAATATTTCATTTTTCCCGTAACAAAATGGAAACATTTGTTTTCATTTTTTTTATACTGGATATTTAATAGTTAATTAAATATAAACATACTTATTATTCAAGTACATTGGGAGATAAATTTGCAGAACAATACCAGCTCAGACAGTGGGATATTGTTTAGTTTAGGAGAGCAAATATAAATATAAATATACACTAGACGGATGATACTTGTGAAATACCATCTATAGACACTCTCAGTAACACACGAATTGAGCCACACAAAATATTATTACTATAGTAAGGAGCCCAGTAGGGGGAAGAAGGTAGTTTGTTGCTCTATCACTTGTTAGTAACAATTAGCTTCTATGTGTTTGATTCAGTTTTATATGTGGAATGTTCTTTTCATAACTATTATTCCATTCACTATCCTAATGATGGACATCTGCCCCCGGTAGTATACAGAAATAGCTGAAAATAGCAGCAAAACTCAACATTGATAACATAGTCTTTCACTAATATACTTAATGAAGTTACTGTTTTGGACCAATAGTTCAGCTCCAAAAGAGGGAGCTAAGAGCGTAGTCCTTAGTTTTTCTCATGATGTCAGAAACAAAGTATCACAAAAATGCTACTGGTAATCAATGAACTTTGAAAATTAATGCTAAAAGCTTCCTTCACAGACAACTAAACGATTCCTAAATTTCATTGTGATTTCTTAACGTATCAGTTACAACCATCTCTCATGAAGCTTCAGCACAAAACTCTCACCAGTATAGAGTGCAAGTGTGCCCCTCTTATGTACCATACTCCATGACCTGAATCCTACTCTGCTGCGTCTACTACATGAAATACTGTATACATGAATACAGTTTCAGGATAGACAGCTGAATTCAGCTATCACTGGAAGGCTGAGGAATTCCTCCATTCAGTTGTTTGACTAAAAGAAATTTTACGGAGAGACAAGCAAATTATAAGGAACAGAAATGTTCATACTAGCTTGTAAATTTCAGCTTTGTGTTTTAGTTTTAAAAGGAAACATTATTATTTAATGTATTTGAGCTACAGCAGTATCTCTTAGAATTGCCCTGACTCACAGCACTGAAAAAAACAAAGCAACCAAAAAATTCAACAAGACTGCACAGATTTTACTTAGCAATCAGGAAAGCGGATTAAACAAGACAGAACAAGAGGAAATAAATCATCTCCACATTTTATAATGTTCAACAGGTATTATTTGTATTTTATTTAAAGACAAGAAAGAATGAAGAGTAAATCTGCTTTCCAACCATTCTAAGCACTTTTTTTCAATGACATTTCATTCAACTATATGTACACTACTTCTTTCCTGAAGCCTACTTTGCATACTTATTGTCATAAGAAATCTTTGTCATATTTTCACAATTTACTCTGAAGTACAACTGCTTTATGCACTTGTGCTGACATGCAGAGTTTTACAGCACAATACATACTTGCTGTTGCCAAGTCCTTTGCCTCAAATTTCCCTTGCTTTTAGCCTTTGCTGTTCCCAGCAAAAAGAAAATTGAATTTTCAGCACTATCCAACAATGTGAACACAGCAATGGCTGTTCTGGGGTAAATCTGAGGTTCATTTAGGCCAGGACCATATCACCAGCAGTGGTCAAAGGCAGTGACCTAGGAAAAAGCCCCATATTAGGACAACTCTCAAATAATACAGCAATCCCCTGGAACACGCTTCTGGCTCACAGCAATGTGAGACTCAAAGACTTAAATATGAAAAGACTAGAAGCATTGGCATATGATAACATTCTTTGTTTTCAGAAGGGCTGGAAAGAAGAGCAGAAGATGGCATATTTCAAAAAGGAGAAATATGTTGCCCTCATCACACATACATGCCACTTCATTCTATCTAACAGTGTTTCTTGCTCCTGATATTGCCTTTACCCTCAAAATGTGCTGCTTTCCATATGGAAGAGGTGGCAAAAATGAAAGTGTCTCCCTTCTTTCCTCGGAAAACCTCCTCCTGACTGGAGCTGGCCTCCTGTTCATATTCCACTTGACTAAACCAATCTTTTTCTCCTCCCACACTAGCTCCATCTGCCGCCCGTCTCTCCAGCAGAGCCAGATGCCAGCAAAGCAGACTGCTGTGGGAGGAGAAAGTTCTGTCGCTGGAATTTCATCCCTATACTCTGCAGGGGGCCAGCCTGTGAAGCATGGGGAGGATACAGAGAGCAACTTCCTCTCTTCCACGCTCCTTCCCCTGCTCATCAGTAAAGAAGGCAGCTGAGGACATGAGCAGAAGGATAAAACGTCAGTGTGTGTTCTTAAATATGCAGCTCTAATATTCATATAGCAGAAGTCTCACAATCGTACTCCAGAGCATGGTACACACCAGATAAACACGTGAGAAGTATGAGTACTGCTCCAAAGACCTTACAATCCAACAAAAGCAGAGATGCACGTTTGTGATAAGGATCAAATGAGTGACTAGAGCATATATGACAGAGAAAAAGGCTTGAATTTATAATCAGGAGAGATTTTAATGACAGAGTAAAAAGACAATACTTTCTGGAGAGATAGACATCAAAGAAATAATCAATGGATGAGTGTTGTTAAGCTGAGAGAATTGCAAAGGAAACTGCCTGTAGAGAAGGAAAGAATAGGATGAAAACAGACATGGAGAAATAAAATGTGGATTCTTTATACATTTGTAGTAATCTTGCATGAGACAGAGGGAGAAGACATACAGGTAAGAACTTTAGACAGTCTAGGAACAGAGGAGGATCTGCATGAGCAATCTTGTCAGAAAAAGGAGCAAGAATGTGTGTCACTGAGTGAGAACAAGAGCTCATATAAAATAAGCAAGTGTGCATATGTGTGAGACAGGGACACAGACTTCATTTTCCTGAGAGAAAAAATGATGGGAACCTAGGAGACTAAAGAAACTATACAGCAAGAAAGGCTGGTGTATGGGTGCAGCAAAAAGTTTTGAGTGGGGTTGGCAGGACAGAAGAAAGTGAGGGTACAGAGCGACCTAACAGAATACCAGAATTACATATAAGAAGTTGAGAGAGCACACATAAATCACAGAGACTTAACATGAAAAATCAGTCAGTTGCATTGACAAGGAAAAGAAGAAGGAAATAGACACATCACATCGCAGCAAAGTAGGGGATCATAGCAGAACAAACAGAGTGACAGGATGGAGAAAAAGGAGGAAAGAATATATGCAAAGATGATAAAAGTCAGTAAAGAAACATTAGTTTAGTTATGTGAAAGCACTATGTAAAAACTCCTAATGGGAAAACTGGGAGTGTAGACAAAGGTGACGGGAAATGGATGGCCACTGTGAGTGTAAACTCTTAGGATTTGCTCCATCTTGGCATCCCCAGATTTTAATCTTCATTTTCTCTCAGAAAAATACTGTTTTCCTGTTCTCCACACCCCCTAACTTCCGAGCTGTAGTTACACCTTTATGCCGTTTGTTTCACTATTTCTAGTGGCAACTCTTTTTCTTACGTCTACATAGGAAAAAGATCTAATTTGTTTTTTTTCCAGATACTCTACCACAAAGAAACGTGCCAAAAATCTCAAGTTTCCTTCCTCCTGTCCCCATAACGCTCTTTCATTCATTCTACTTCGAAAAAAACCCCAAACCAAACCAAACCAAAACAGGCTGGGAAAACTCAGCAATACAGGGTATACTAAATCCAAGACATTCCGAGAACCTTTCCTGAGCTGCATGTACCTAGTGCGCTCCGGGTTTCCTCCGTGCCCGGGTGAGGGTTTCCCGTCCCCCGCGGGCTGCGCTCCAGCGCCCGGCATCGCGCTGCCGGGATAACGGGATCTCCGGCTCGAACGCATCCATCAGGCGGGGCAGCGCGGGGAGGGGAGCTAGCTACCGGCTGCTGGAAGGAAAGCCTACACAGATGTATGCCCTGGCTGCTGGAAGACATGGCTGGCTGGCTATTTGATTTGATTTGAGGGACATAAAAAAAGGGAAGGGAGGAAAGGGAGAAGGGGAAGCACACACGCTCGCACACGCATCCGGCTGATCTTACCTCCACATTGAAATACTGCTCCGCTTTGCACACTGTAGCACATAAAATCCAAATGAAGGTTTGCAAGAAAAACACCCTGGACTGAGACACGAAATCCAACCGGCTTCCAGTGCTGGATGCGAGTACGATCATAGTGAACTGTCCTTCAGCGGGTGGGAGATCTCTCTTTCTCTCTCTTTGCCTTAAACAAATGCACAAACAAACCAACCTCCCCCGTGTCGGTGAAGAGCCCGTAGCGCAGGTTCACCCACAGCCGGGGAGGAGGAGGAAGAGAAGGAGGAGGAGGAGCAGACACTTCACAGCACAGGCGGCGGCGCGGCAGGGTCAGCTCTCGCTCATCCTCACCACCAGCCCCGTAAAGAGGGAATGTGGCGTCCGAGTGCGGTCGCTGCTCCTGCCCGACTCCTCTCTGCCCAGCAGCAGCAGCCGCCTCCCCGTGTCCTCCCTCCGCTCCCGCCTCCTCCACCTCCTCCGCCTCTCCTCCTCCTCTCCTGCCTCCTCCCCTTCAGCCTCCGCCTCCTCCCGGCGAAGGCGGGCGGGCTCGCCTGGGCTCGGCTCCCTGCCGTGGCCTGGCCCGGCCCGGTTCGGCTCGGCCCGGCTCCGCTCCTCGCCGTGGCCCGGCTTGGCTCGGCTCGGCTCGGCTTGGCTTGGCTTGGCTTGGCTTGGCTCGGCTCTGTGCCCTGCCTCGCCTCGCCCCCCGCCGCTCCCCTCCACTCCAGAATGTTCAGCCGAAACCTACATAGCCCCGCCCCGTAGGCGGCCTAAAGGCGACGGCCCCACCAGGCGGCCCCGGCGCGCCAGCGCCGCGCGGCCCCGCTCGCCGGGCCCCGGCCCGGAGCCTCCTTGGGCGGCTGCTGGGGACCGGCGGCCCGGGAGCAGCCCGCGGCCTTGCCCCGCGGCCCTTCCCCGCGGCCCTGTCCCCAGAAGCCGCACGAGTGCCGGAGCCTCCCCGCTCTCCTCACGGGAGGCTCCGCGCCCCGAGCCGCCCGCGGCTGCCCCCGGGCGCCAGCGCGGTGCCCGTGCCCGGGGAACGCCGCGCTCCCCTGCCCGCGGTGCTGCTTGGGTCGTGAAAATCGCTGAATGCGTCCGAAAACAGGGCCATGCACTTAAGGGAGAACAGCGTGTGAAATACTGTAGCACAGACTAACTTACGCTGGATATTGGCGTATTCAAAATGCTTTGTGATTACGGCAGATGAACTACTCTTGCAGTCATTTAATGGTTAACGGGACTTTTTATGCTGCCCTTTGATATGTCATCCAGTGAAAGGAAGCTGAGGTGATGCATAACATCAGTGGACATGATATTGCAATAATGCATCTCGGGGAAAAAAGGGGAGGGGGAAAAAACCCTAAAAACTCCAAGTTTACTGGAAAAGAAAAAAAAAAAGAATTTAAAATTCTAAGCTTATTTTTTTGTTTGGTTATCAAAAAATATGCAAAGATACTCGATAATTATATGGGACAAACAGGAAGTAGAAGACCACCCGATGTGAAACTTCCATAGTCTGGTAGTTGAGGCCAGTGTCAGAAATTAAAAGACACACAGTCTAGATGTACACAATTTTGATAGCATCTAGTAGCAGAATATAGGAGTGTATTAGGTTGTCCATCATTTGGTATCTTAAGAGTAAGGCAGTTACATGAAGAAGTCATGGCGTGCCTAATCAAAAGTAATCCTGTTTAAGCAGAATTCTTTATGTGATATACTTTTTCCATGTTAAGTGCTTGATCTAAAGGCATATTCTGTTCTTAGTGATGTGAATGATGAAATTATTATACAGAGTTGTCAGCAAGCTAAAAGGACCTGTTGGCACTTTGGTGACAAATATGGGAAGTCAAATTAAAGAAATGAATAATTAAGCACAAGTTAAAGAAATGACTTGGAAGAAGCAGGAGAAAACGTGATACTGACGCATGCAAATTATATTTGGGAAGAAAAATTAAAAAGTAAAATCAAAGGATACTGGCAAAATAACAGCACTAAAGAAAATAATCTGGGGGCTGTAATGTAATGAGTCAGCAATGTGCTACCATTAAAGAAAAAAGACAGAATCACTGTGGAGTGTATTAATAGGTGTGCAGTGCGTTTGACAGGACATATTATCGTTTTGCAATGGGTTGATGAAGCCAACTGTGTTTAGTCTCAAGTTGAAGACAGTCCAGAGGAAAATTACAAAATGTTAGAAGAGGTAGAAAGTTAGAGATAGGTATAGAAGTTGAAAGAACACTTGTTTAAGAAGATAAAAGTAAATGATCTCTTAAAGTGGTAAGTGTTGCTGTGAAAAGGACAGAAATATTTCATTCTTTCTGGGAAAAAAAATGTCAATTTTGGACAAAACTTCATAAAGTGTTACAGTTTATATATTGAAATATATATGTTTTTATATATACTGGAATGATAGTGTCCTAAATTTAGCATTTGGAACAAGATAGCTACATAGTGGAAGTGTGGAATCTCTTCCATATGTAGGTTTGATAGGCAAGATTATTATAGTTAACCTCTCTATTCTTAGGAAAGTGGATTGTATTATGAGATCTAGTAAACTTCTTTACTTCTAGCAAAAGTAATGCAGTAATTTCTTTCCTTTTATTACTGTAAATTCATCACTGCAACTGGTATGAAGGAAACACTAACTTTATACTGTCCTTATTGATCTTCCTCTTTCTCAAAGGGACTGTGTGTGTGCCCTCACACACACACTAGCAAACACTAGCTCTATGTTTGCCGATCTATTTTGTAGAGTCTGACATTAGTGCAATATCCAGAAATGGAAATAGATAAGTTACTGTAACAGGAATTTCATTTGTCTGCCCTGCCAGGGCTGCTGTGGCTATTTATTGTGAAAAGCACAGGGCCATAAATACAGCTACCTCATTCCTTTACACTGTATCCATTGGAAGAAAGAAGAAAAGCAGTGGTATTAAGAGAACGGTGGGCAACGAAAACACATGAATATTTCCTAAGCGTGTTTGAGAAAGAGAGAGAACAATCACACAGGTAGAGAGAGATCGGTAAGGAAAGAGAGCAGCAATGTATGAATAGGAGCACCAGGGGAGAGACAAGGCATATGAAGGACAGAGAAGATATTTGAAGTGAAAGATATCATTCAGGAATGCTTGTGTGAGTGAAGAAATGCCAGCAGTGGTGGGAAAGGGGTTTGAATATTTATGAGTAAGCTGCAGGCAGAAACATACAAGAGGAGTGTCAGAACCTCATGAGGCATGTAAGAAGGAAAAAGAAAATAGCAAAGAATTTAAATCTCCATACAGAGCACTGTTTGTACTTATGTGTGTATGGGATTATGATAGAGATTAAAGAAAAGACAAAAAAAATAACAAAGATGAAAGAGTCAATAAACAAGTAAAGAAGGACGAAAGCAGAATAATGAAATAGGAAAGAAATGGAAAGTGTTTGTTGAAGTGCTTGAGTGATTGAAGTCATGTACTTTATAAGCATCTTACAGATTTTTATCTTTATCAAATATCCATATGATTTTTATGTTTTTGCCTATGGCAGTTACCAGCAGTAATTAATAAGCAGTGAGCTGGTCTATAAGGAAACAAAATGAAAAACGTGAAAGTTTTAGTTCTAAAACTTAGCCTTTTTAAAAGGCAGGAAGAGATCTCTCTCTACTATGTTACCAGTCAGCAAATATACTGTCAGAGTTTCTTAGACTCTAGAATATATCTTTTGTGGATGACTGTAGTCACAGGTTTGCAAAAAAATAAATACCATAATCTGACATAGACATGATACGTTCCTGTGTCCAGCTTTGAACACAAGGCAAAATTTCATTGCTCTGTTTACCAAGTGAATAGAAATTCATATGATAAATAATAAAAAAAAAAGAGAAAATATTACATGTTGTCCTTTCTGCGCTTTGTGTTGCTTAGCTGCAGATAGTACCAGCTGGAACTTTTAAAAAAGAGAGCTTCATTACAAGATATAACAAACTGCAAAGAGGGAAGGTAGGTATCGCATATTTCACACTGTTATTTTTAGTTGTAGTTTGCAAAAGGTTTTCTAAACACCTTGCCTCTTATTCGTGGGATGAGGTTTTTATAGATGTGTCCATATGAATTCTGTTTGACTGTTTGAAGGGTCCTACTGGATGTGAAGGCAACGAGCAAGTTTAATAGTGTAGGAGGGATTATTACATTGAATATATATTCTTGTCAGGATCACATTCATATTCCCTGTGTTCAGGTATCTGTTTACCCAAGGTTCACTGTAGGTGTAAGGTTATCCTCTCAGGAAGTAGAAGTGACTTACGCTATCAGTGCACTTTACTATGTTGTCTTGCAGCTCAGTTGATGGCTTTATAAAGAACCTAAGTAAAGATAATAAGAAATGACAGTGTAAAACCTTGCACATAGCTGTAGAATCACAAGGAAAATGCTTAAGAGTCATAAAAATGAGTAAAAAAAGAGAGTAAAAAAACTAATTTTGATTAATGTGTGTTTGGGGTGTTTGACAAAGAGCCAGTGAAGTCAGAGTGGAAAAAAATCTGAAAGTGTAAGGTTTTGTTTGTTTTTTTAAAAAAGGAAGTTTTAAATTGGATTTCTAATTCACAGAACCATAATATCATAGAATAATTTAGGTTCAATGAGACCTTTATAAGTCATGTTCAACTCTGTACAAAGCAGAGGAAACTCAAGTTAGGTTACTTTGGTGCTAGTTCAGGGAGTTAGGAATCAAGTTAGTCTAACCCAAGCATCATTTCCTCATCTGCAATGTGATTTCTTTGTCTCAGGGATCTATTTTGAGGGTAAAATCTCTTCTGTGAGGCATTTGTCAGGCTTTCAGTTATTTTGGTCTCTGTAGAGATAACACCCGTTTCAACAAGTAGAGCAGTTATCTCGTAATCTCTTCAAGGCAGGAGAAGTGGTCAAGTGAAATAGGAACAGAAAATAGAATTCTGTAGCTGAATACTGAGAGAAATACATTTGAAAGAGATAGAACATAGAATGAGAAATGCCTCCTGGAATAAAAACATCAATAAGTATACAATAATTTTAAAAATTGCTTTTTTGGTAATAACATTTTTAGGAACGTGAGTTACTGGGTTAGTGAAGAAGAGGTAAAAAAATGCACTGAAGCAGTCAAGTCCTTACTTCTTTACTCTGTGAAACTGTTCACATGTAATTTTATTTTCATTGCTTTATGACAATTTTCATGATGCCTTTTTCTCTCCCAGTCTTGATGGTGGGAGAGAAAGTCTCCATGATTTCTGATTTTTTGCTTTCTTGAAGAGCAAGAAAGGCCCATTCAAGCATCAAGTCTATCAAAAATTACCCAAAATGTTTATCTCAAATTAGAGGATATTTTACAGCCAAAAGCTTACAAGCAGTCCGTCTGTCCTTTGGACTGTTCTGGTGATTCACTGAGTTTATAGTAGGGTCTGAATGGCAATCCAGTGATTGTTGGACGATTTTAACAATCTCCTTCATTTTTATAAGATTTCCTGTGTTTAAGATTGATACTGCTATTAGGTAAGAGAGGAAGGCAGTACATGAAACATAACACAGAGCAGTGTCAGCTGAGTCTGAAAGATTTGAGGAAGACCCAAGGAGTTCTGAGACAATACACAAGCAAAGCTAAATGGCTTGAAATGCAACTAGGTCCCCTGAGTAATATTGAAGGGTTTGGTCAAGAGAGACACAAACAGGTGACAGTCATAAATACTATATTTCAGAGGTGTTTAAAGGTCTAGTTAATATATGGCTTCTATAATGTAAATACAAAGGCCTCCATGGCACTTTATCAATTTGAATCTTAAATGGAAGATAAATATTCTAGGTTTTATGTTGTTCAAACTCAGCTATAAATTCCATATCAAGATGGCTTATAATAAGCATTATTTTTTAAGTTATTCTATTAATTAACATCCCCATATCAACTGTACTTAGAACCTGTCATTTGTTTCATTGTCCACAAAAATGAATTTTATATTTTCTCTTTTCAGTTTTCAACACACTTAGTACGTTTTTTCCTGTATGCTCACAGTGTAAATGAATGTTGAAAGTTTACATGGGGAAAGATAAGTCTTGGTAATTGGAGTTTTGAGAGAAATAGGATTGTGTTTGGCAAAAGTAAACCTAAGACTGGAATTTCACAGATGGTTTGGATGTATCTGGCAAAAAGAGTACCAGTAAAATAGATAGGAATGTTAATATTTAAATATCATTGGTGAGTTCCACAGTTAATTACCAGTGTCACTAATGAAATCACTGCACCTCTTATAACTATTTTTCTTCAGTCCTGGGAAAGAAAATAATTATTATGCTTGACATACACATTCAAAAATATCTTTAATGTGACAGCATAATTTCTTTAATTACTAACTTCCGCATGAATTAAAGTTTAGGTTCTAAAAAGCAGTTCTGCAGCTTTAGTAGCCCATGAATTGGAGTAAGTTCCCTCAAAACATCAGACACATATGACTTCTTAAGATCATTTTACTTTATACTATACATACGTGAGCTTTTTGTTCAAGTGCTGAGAGGAGAGCTTAGAGAAAAAAACCTGCATGTTTCTTGTGAAGGGAGAATAGTGCTGACAAAAGAAAATGTCTTCTAAAAGGACACGCTTGAAAATATATCTGGAGAGGCCAGCCTTCAAGAAAGAGGAGGTTTCTTAAGGTTAAGGTTTCTTCCATTTAACTTTGCAATAACAGATACACCCGAAGTGACAGATACATGTCCAATAGAAACAGTTACTCAAGTGAGAGGGGAAAAATCACACAGAGTTCACTTTCCCTGTATCTCTATTCCTCCAATTGCAATCTTTTTGTTTTCCCCTTTTATTGACAACTTTCCATGTTAGGATTATCTTAGCATGCTTTTGCTATAATTGACTAACTATTTGTCATTTGAGAAGTGGTCATATGGTCAAAGAGGACTATAAAACAATGCACACTCTCATGAGACCAGCATAAAGGTTCCATTTGCAATTTCAGCTTTTTATCTTGAATGCTGATGACCTAATAAGAAACATTAAATTTAGAAATGCAGCTTTTAAGTGCAAGGATATTAGAATGTGGGTGAATATTTATAGTCAGATTTATCCCAAGGTGAAAAATTTGGGAAGGTGAAGGGAAGAAAATATTGAATTCAAAGAAATTAATTATTTGGAATAGTGAGGTGGACATCTTTACCAGGATGTTGCTGTCTGAAACAGTGCATTGAATGCATTGCACACTCACAGAACCTAGTTGCATTGTATAGATGATTTTACATATCTTTGGGTAATGTAAATTTGGACCTGACACAGTTTTCCTGTGCCCAGGCTCCTCTGACTAAAGAATGTTCAGTTCCTCTGTTTTTAACACAGTGTATTTCTTAATTAGAGCACTGTGAACATTCTCTTCTTACTCTTACAGGTGGTTTTTAATTTATATTCCAGAAGGAGAGGATAGGAAATTATTTTAAAGTAATTAAGCTGAAACCAAATTTTACCTTGTTAACTTTTTTCATCAGTCAAATTTCATGGCCACTTTGGCTGTTCTTTGCTATTTCAGTGGCAATCATGACCTTAGCAACAGAAATTTAGTTAGCATAAAATGTGTGGAAAAGGATGAAAGTGCTGGTGTAGATTGTTAAGAAGAAAAAGACAGATCTGATGATGCACTACAATATTACGCTAGCATTTTGGTGGGGATGACCTCATGTAAATAGTCAGATTTGAAACCTATCTATGCATATACTGGTGTTGTAGGTGTGTGTAGAGCTATTAAAATAGATTTAAATTTGCTATGGTTCTAGTGTACCATAAAAGAAAAAGATAAAGGTAAAGGAAAAAGATAGGAAGATCAGGGTGTTGGAACTAGATGATCTTTAAGGTCTCTTCCAATCTAGGCCAATCTATGATCCTATGATTCTAGAAAAAGGTGAGACACAACAGATGGTTATTATCTTTGAAAAGTCTGTGTATATGGCTCCTGATGACAGTGACATTGGCAAGAAAGTGAGATAGGCAGTCCAGTTTTACATCTGTATTCTGGAAAGAATATAAAGTAGTTAGATTATGCTGTAGGCTTTTATCAACTCTTACTGGTTCACTTTAGTGTGAGCTGTATAGCTGAGGCACAGCAGTCACACAAAATTTAATGAGTATTTTTGTAACATTCCAGCTACCTGCACCGACTTCCAGCCCAATTCTGCTCTGTGCCAAGTGTAAATACAAATATGATCCTGGTCCTTGTAATGCTTTCTATTATCTTTCTCCAAGAAAAATGTTATTTATATCTTTTTAATGTATATATCTTTTAATCTTCCTTAATCTAAGACATGCAGAGCTTTTTATCTTTCCTCTGCTTGGATTTTTCTGGTCTTCTCAATTTTATTTTCTTCTAACTTCTGCATTGCAAGACACTTCATAAAAGCATAAGAACTGGATATACAGTATTTCTGTATCATTAGAGTCTTCCATTAGAAACCCTATGCATATGTTTTTACTCATGCATAACTGAAGAAGAGGAAAAATTATGCTTAGACCTTTAGCTTGAGAGAAGCTTCAAAATAGCACTTTTACTTTCAGGTTGAAATTTCAAAGGAACCTACCGGATTTGGACACCTATTTCTCATTAATATTTTTATAGGAACTTGTCAAACTGATCTCACAGGCATTTTGGAAAACACTACGCTAACACTTTATCTATTTCATAGTCCTGTGTTGGAAGTATGAAATAAAAATGAAAGAAATTAAAAACTGGAGAAGTAGAAAGAGACTTACTAATATATGTAATTATATTTAAAAGTGCATATACTGTTTATTTAGTTGCTAAGTCATCACCTGAGATTTACACAGGATTTACAGATTGACTGATACTGCAGTTGTCCAACTTATTAACTGCTCTGAAAACCTTTCTTTCTCTTCATATTATTTCCACTGTTATTGTGTCCAGTCATTCATAGCAAAAAACCTTCTTGATGTAGTCAGTGGGCTTTATGAAGCAAGGGGCCTTTAGCTGACTTTTAAACCTTCAGCTCTCACTGACCCAAAGGTAGGTGAAAACATTGGTGCATTTTAGAAAGTTTCTCCCATTTTGTTAGACCAGGCATATGTTTTCCAGGGGGAATAGAATTTCTGAAAGACAGAGGATGAAAAAACAGCATAATTATAAATATATGGGTTTTTCATTGTAACACATGCTAAGGTTGCTATTCTGTGAGTCTCTCGATGTGTGCTTGAGTGTGCGTGTGTGTGTGCGCTTGTGTGTGCGTGCGTGCATGTGTGTGTGTGTGTGAGAGAGAGAGAGAGAGAGGGAGGGAGAACACAGAAGGCAGAGTTCCAGATTATCTTTAGAAACATAATATGATGTCTGTTTTTTCATTACCGGAGATACCCTGAGAGCTGCCGGAATGTAGAGTGAGAGGTGGAGTTCTGAGACAGAAACTTCTTGCTTTTCCCAAACCCATAGATGCACTTAACTTTAGACACAGGATGTTCATCCATGCTTAGTGTTGAACAAAACAAGTGTGAAATGTATTATGCATAGTATCCTAGTGCAAAAATATGGACTGAAACAATGGAGATTAGATTAAAATAGAAGTAAATGTTTTTTCCTTAATTCTTTGAGAAAATTCTGTTTCACTAACTCTATATTGTCTGGAACTCAAGTCTATAAGTTTACCATTTTTGTTAATCAAATAAGAGAGCTACTCTATTATTTAATTGTCATTACAGCTTAAAGACTGGAGCTCATAAAAGAATTTAATTGGGATTTTTCTATTTTCATTTGTGCTTCGTTTATTTTACCAAAGTGATGTTAACATACATAGAGTTGTAGTCTAAGTGTAACTATAACTGATGGAGAGAGACTTTTACAATGGCATGTAATGATGAGACAAGAGGAGTGGTTTTGAATTTAAAGAGAGTAGGTTTTGATTAAATATTAGGAAGAAATTATTTATCATGATGCTGTTGAGGCACCAGAGCAGGTTCTTCAGGGAAATTGTGAATGCCCCATGCCTAGAAGTGTTCAAGGCCATGTTAGATGGGGTCTGAACAGCCTTGTCTAGTGGAAGCTGTCCCTGTCCAAGGCAGGGGGGTTGGAACTGGATCATCTTTAAGGTATCTTCTAACTCAAACCATTCTATGGTTCTATGAACTCTAACCTTTGTAGCTGATTTTCTTCCTTATTTAATGTAGTCTGTATCATTGAAAAACTAAAATTCAGTGGTTAAAAAGTCTAAATATCCACAAAGC
Organism: Parus major; assembly: GCF_001522545.3. NCBI lineage: Eukaryota > Metazoa > Chordata > Aves > Passeriformes > Paridae > Parus > Parus major. Next base: position 125,499,277 of record NC_031769.1, read on the forward strand.
ACATAAATTATTAATAGTCTAAAAAAAAATCTGGTTTTATATTTAGATGAGGAATTCAAAAACATCTGTAAATATATGATGATACAGAAAGTTCTTGGGGACCATCAGTAATAATCAGATGACTTATGAGGTTACACAGATGTGTTCAAGACTTAGAAATTTTCAGTAAGTGTTCTGCAAGTAAACTATGAATTAAAAATAATTTGATTAAAATTTCTGCTCCAAAAATGTGTAAAGCAGATAGAGTCCTTTCCAGCATTCAGCTTGATGAGAGTGATTTAATTGTTTTCATTGGAACTAACTTTTACTACCAAAGGATTTGTTTCAGGAAATTTGTATGTGACTTAAATAATTTACTGTAGCACAGTACAATGAAATACTTTGTTAATGCATCCGATAACAGATTAGTGTCTATGTGATAAGAGAAGCAATAATACTGAAAACTAAGTATTTTTTTATTTTTTATAATATGAATTTCAGGTAAGTGCAAAGTCTGGAGATCTTATGTCTTCAGTCTGATAAGATTACTTCAGTACTCAAAAGTGGTTCTGATGTGTATTAAGGGAAACTTTTTATTATGGTACTTTACAAATACTTAAAATATTTGTGCCTTTTTTCTAATCTTGCTATACAGTTCCTTGCATTTTTACTCACTTTTTAAAATCACAATGATATGTGGTTTGCTGACACATATCACATACACAGAACTTTTTAAATTTAAAGTATTATTACTGGATACTTACTTTTCCAACCCTTTGGAAAATTTTGGATTACTTGACAGTACTTCATACAATGATGTTGGCATCATGGTATCGAACTGGCACTGTGATGTTTGCAAGTATTCTGGAGATCAACGTATGTCACAGAAAAGATCCCAAATCTGATTAAATTTTATGATGATATATATAAGTACCATGCTTGGCGAAGGTGTTATATTGCCAGTTACAAAAGGAGGAAAAGCAATGCAAAAAAGACTACAGAAAACTATAAATGTGCCATAGTCTGAATTAAGTTTTATAAGAGGTTGCCAAAAAAGGTAAATGTCATTCTGGGAATGGCTCATGGCAAACTGACAGCTCAGTGATATTTTTTCTTCCTTCCTCAGTCCTGGCAAGGCTTCATCTGGAAATTAAGTTTGGGCACCATTCTCTAAGAGAAAACAAACAGAAAAGAGCAACAAAGTGATCAGAGATTTAAAGACAGATGAAAAAAGCTTTTGTCTTGAACTGAACATTGGACTTGTAAAGCCTAGAAACAAAGATTGTGCAGAGGACATGGCAATCATCTCTATGGAAATGTACAAGTATCGTGAAAAGAACACATTTATCCCTTATCACTGTGGCATAAATTTGACTTAATTTAAACCCAAGACAGTTAGGTTAGACATATTTTTTGCCTTGCTATAATAATATGTAAATATTGGAAGAGGTTACTTTAAAAAGGCAATGAAAAGTAAAAACTAAGAATGTTTCAAGTTACTCCTGCCTGAAAGCAGAGTAGATTGACTAAATGACTGACCCACTAATTATCTTTTTGATGAATTACAGGTAAATAATACAATCAACCTTAGAAAGAAAGAAAATTGATATTTCATTGGGGTTTAAATATGTATAAAAGTTTTTTTCCTGGTTTCAGCCCTTGAGAAGGAATACAGGACAAAGAAATATCTGAATTCCTGCAGTACATAGATAAAATTTGCTTATTAAATATAAGTTGTTTTTTCTTGGTCAGGAAAGATCATCACATGATGGGAAGTTTTGTGGGCTTCTGTGTAACTCATAAGTGTGCTGACTAATGGGACTACTCTTTGAAACACTAGTATGCTCTCCTTTCATTTTTGCAGACAGATGATATATTTTTCTCTAATTCCTGGAATTAAAACCTTTTCATTTAATGATGAAAAATATACTTGGAATGACATGAGCTTGCTGTTCTGAGAATATGATGACAGTAGTACAATTTTGATGTAATTACAACATGTACAGCTTTGGGAAGTGATCTCATTTTCTGAAAGCCATGGGTCCTCATAACAGTTACCAGTACAGTCTCTAAACTTACTAATACAGATGGGAAAAGGGCGTCACAGTCTTTCACCTTTCTGTTACCGCCTCTGCCTGTTCTCCCATTCTTTGGGAGGCATTTTGATTCTTGTAGTGAATGGAAGAAGCAATCTCTTCCCTGTTAAAAGGGGTAGGTTGGGTTTGTGGCATCCATCTGAAGGCCACTTTCATATCGCTCCATAATAAGGAAAGAGAAGAGCACAAAAATAATAATAATAAAAAAAACAAACCAAAAACCCCACCAACCAACAACAACAACTCCAAACCAAAGCAAATAAAAAACCCCAAACGTAAAAGGAAAAAGAAAAAAATGATAAAAAACTGATGAGTCGAAGTGAATGGGGAAATATCCTTTTCAGATGTAGATCAGAGGTTGATTGGATATGGTAAAGATGAGGTATCAGTGCCACTAAGAAAGCAGGAAAAATGATACTGTCTGAGGACATCATGATTGGAACAATGGAACAAAGAAATAGTGAAGTAATAGGATGAGCTCAAGAAGTGGAACTATGAGATTTATTACTGCTTGACTGAATTGGGAGAAAATATCCTTCATTTGGAAATTGCCTGGTATATGTTAAAGCACAGGCAAAATTACTGTGCAGCACAGAAAACAGTTTTCAATTCCTTACAAGAGAAATCAGGAAATCCTGCATCCACTGAAATTCAAAGGGGCATGTGTCATATAATTACAATTCAGAGATGTGAGTTCCGCCAGTTTATTGAATATTTAGCTATAGATTTGTTTATCATAAAACTAATCCTAGATTCTCATGTACAACTATTGCCGTAAATCTGGATCGTGTCAATTTTTTTCATAGACTCAATCCTATAATTTTATAGAATGTTATGAAATTCCTGACAAGACAAGCACAATTCAAACTCAGTCAGAATAAGCAGAGAGATTCCCTAATATGAGGAGTCCACTTTAATGGCATTTTTTTTATCTAGCCTAAGTATGGATCACAATTATGACCAAATGTCTGCTTGCTTTCATCAGCTGGATATAGGGTTTGTAGTTGATTTGACCCCAGGAATAGTACAGGGATGGAATTGTTGCATGGCTGACACACATCTCTCACCATGTTCACCCTTAGAAGCCGTGTATATGATGGCTTGTATCAGTGTGGTGATACCTGTACTGTAAACTGATCAATTTTTATAATGGAAGAGGCAAAGCACCCACTTCCCAGATTTCCTTGCTTTCTTCTCTGAGGCTCTATAAAATACATTATGTCTGCCTACATTTTCACCAGCAGGTTAATGTTGTACACCTCCCCTACCCTCAGAGGTGGAACTCCTAGATAGGCACCAAATAGTCAAAGGAAGATTTGCCTATGTTTAATGTTTGATTTCAGCTGTGGATATCACTTCTTTGACAGTGATTTTACTGTGGATTTTTTGCCTAAATCAACAGTTGCTGAGAGAATTTACTTGGTAAATTATGCAATCTGAAGCCAAATTTTAAATTGCAGATACAATCTAGCAGTTAAAGTTCTGAAAAGGGATTATAAGTGAAGGCTGGGTTTTATGTATATATTAGGCTTCTTCATGACAGGAGCGGAATAATACCAGATTAAAAAATACTCAGAATGGTGCAAAAAATACACTGTAGAAAAAATTATCCCTAATTCTTTATGAGTGATGTGTAGAAGTCCTCTCTGCCCTTAAAACTCAGAAGTATTAAACGCAATTCATGAAATTCAAGCAAATATAAATTTGTGCCTAATTTGCTGATTGCAAATTTACTGGTTGTAAATTTGTTAGGGGAAAAAAATCTTGGTTTATGTTCCTGTTTTCCAGGGGCAACAAAGGCCCTTGGTTAAAGGTGTCTGGTCTAATCCAGAACAGGATGATTCACTGCTCCATTGAAGGGTGAAGATCCAGGTAAGGCTGCTTAGGGTAGCTAATGTACTCCGGGCCCTTGTGTAAATCCAGAGTAATCCAATTCACTTCAAAGCATAAGCAATGGAATTTGCAGTAATCAGTCTTTCTCAGTCAAATTTTCAAGCCTGCTGTGTGCTAAGAAATGGTTTCAAAAAATTATGCATCATTTAATAAATATTTATGTAGCTCCTTATTGTGTGAAATAAGTATTATTGATGGACTCCAAATATTAAAACAACCCTCACTGGATATATAAAAATATTAAATTACCAAATAATATTAGAAATGCTACAATATGGAAATTTGTGATATATATGAAGCCATATTTTAGTCACATTAATACTCAGTATTTCATTAAAAATTCAGATATATTTTTATCCCAAAGAGAGTTTCACTGATTCTTGTTCAAAATTAAAATATCTAAATTATGATTCATTTCATCTATAAAGGCCACATTTAAACACATGTGAAGGGATCTAGCTGTGCTATCTCGATTGATGCTCAGTGGAAATTGCAGTGGCAAGTTAGGTTCCTGAAACATTCTTTTAGAAGTCAACAAGTTAAGTTCCTACCCATGTGTTTTTTTTCTAAGTCCACCTACATCTTCATTCACCTTAGCTATCTTTGTTAGACCAGTACTTTCAATTTTAATCTTTATAAAGTAATTTAAAACCTCCTATATTTTATGTGTGACCTGATGGTTTTCCAATATATTTCTGACAGTATTTTCTTTTAGTGCTTACCCTTTACTTTTTTCTCTGATAGAACATTTTCCAAGGCTTGCTCTCTGTCCCCAACAGAGTTTGACATGCTGACTAATTTCAGAAATTCAACTAAGCATTGAAGCTACAATAGAATATGAATAATGTCTGAGAGTTATTGAGGCTGATTAATGCACATACTGAAGAGCTGAAACCATAGAACCATGAAATGGTTTGGGTTAGAAGGTACCTTAAAGATCTTCCAGTTCCAAGCAACCCTCCCCCCCCGTCACAGACAGAGGACTTTCAATATACCAGGTTGCTCAGAGTCCCATCCAGCCTGGCCTTGAACACCTCTAGGGATAAGTTCCAGTGCCTCACCACCCACACAGTAAAGAATTTTACCCTTGTCCTGTCACTACATGCCTGATGTATTTGGGCCTTAGGCAGTCACGCCATACTTGACTGGTTGGTGGCACTGCCAGGTAGATATTTGAACCTTTATTGCAACAGACTTTTTTCATTGTGTGATGTAATACAAGAAGTTTACTGTCTTCCAATATAATTTGCATATTATAATCCCCAGCACATACCTTATAAAAAGTTACTCATGGGATATTTTTCAATCAGTTATTTTCTGGTTCAGACTCACTGTTCTATGTTACAGAGCGTACATTTCTAAAAATATTTTCAGGTTAATTATGCAATTGCAAATAAATAAGTCCACTAGAGGGCAATAACATTGGTGATGTAGCTGAAATAACATTTCATTTTGATTTTAAAAATTCAAGTGAATAAAGAAAAGCACAGGGAACCATCTAAGTGACTGGGTTCCAGACTGGGAACACTACTCATTCAGCTTCTTCAGTTTTCATATTCCAGTGTAGAAATGAGCACCCTGGTAAAAATCTTCAGATGTACTGGTCCTCAGATGTTCCCTTTTTCCATGAGGAGAAAAGGAAATGTCACAAGGACAATTTCGTAAGTGGAGAATTTCAGGGACCCCATTTACCTAGTGTAATTCAACATGAGATATTATGACCATCAGTCTTTATCCTCAACAATAATTTCATGTCCTACTAGTTAAAATGTCCTTTACTTACATAAAGAAGTTGGAAAAGTAAAATACTTATCATCAAATCTCTTTTTGACCTGCAAAGTACCAGAAAGACTTCCCAGTATCTTTAAAAGCTATCCTTTAGGAGTTTATATTAAACCTTAAATAGGAGAAGGAAGATATGAATAAAGAATCAGAGAAAAGATAGAAGAGTAGTTAGGAGTCTCTTTCAAAAATGTTTTGACTGTAAGGAATGGCAAAAAAAATATTTCTGAAGAAATATTCCAGTAATTTCCCACCTCGTTCCTCAGAGTTTTGCTGCAGCTTTCTAACACGTATGTTTCACATCTGATTAAATGAGTAGTGATTTCTACAGTAAGTGTATTTTAATCTATGGATTATACAGAAAGTGTACAAAAATGATAAATACAATACAATTTCAGACTTGATGGGAAGCTGAATGTGAGTCAGCAGTGCCCTGACAGCCAGGAGGGCCAACCCTGTCCTGGGGTGCATCAGGCCCAGCATCACCAGCTGAGCAAGGGAGAGGATTGTCCTGCTCTGCTCTGCACTGGGGCAGCCTCAACTCAAGTGCTGGGGGCAGTTCTGGGCACAGCAGTATAAGAAAGACATTAAGCAATTAGAGAGCGTCCAAAGGAGGGCAATGAAGATAGCAAAGAGTCTTGAGGGGAAGCTGTGTGAGGAGCAGCTGAAGTCACTTGGTCTGTTCAGCCTGGAGGAGACTGAGGGGAGACCTCATTGCAGTCTGCAACTTCCTCGTAGGGGAAGAGGAGGGACAGACAATGATCTCTTCTCTCTGGTGACCAGTGACAGGACCTGAGGGAATGGCCTGAATTTGTGTCAGGGGATGTTTAGGTTGGATATCAGAAAAAGGTTCTTCACCCAGAGGGTGGTTGGGCACTGGAGCAGGGTCCTCAGGAAAGTGGTCACAGCACCAAGGCTGACAGAGTTCAATCATTTGAACAATGCTCTTGGGCACATGATGTGACCCTTGGGAATGGTGCTGTGCGGGGCCAGGAGCTGTACTTGATGATCTTCATAGGCCCTTTCTAATTCAGGTTATTCTGTGCTTCTGTAATTCTGTAGCACTCATTGCACATTGCACTGCACAGGCTAACAAAACCTTTAAAACAGTATATTGGTGTCCTTCACCTAGATTTTTGTATTTTGACACTTCTTACCACAAAAGACACTTCATGCTTTAGCATCTACATCTAGCATGTGGCTCTCTATTGTCATGCCAATAATAATCACTTTTCTTTATGCTTTGTTGCCTTAGGAATTGATACATCAAGTGGTCTGTTCACAACTAGAGAAGCAGCAACTGGTGGTCTTGGCAAACAATGCCAATACACTCTCCAAGAGTTAGTGAGCACCAGAGACCTTTTTCTTTTTTTTAAATTCCCTGCATGACTGTTGTCTGTAGTTGACAAAAAGTCATACCTTAAAAAGAAGTCATGAAAATAAACAATCTTTATGTCTTCATGGGTACTTTGAAGACCCTTCAGACTCAGGAACTCTGACGACTCTTTTGCAGCTTTAATTCCAAACAAAGCCTTCCATAACCAAATATTGCCAGTTTGTTTGAAAAAGGTTGAATGATGTTTAACAGAGAAAACAAGAACTGAATTTGGATACTTTATAAAGGCTGTATGTAGTTTTGTCTAAGTGCTATGCTCTTTGGTATGATAAGAAAATTGTCCTCTCCACAGAGTGCTTTGCTGCAGGGAAAAATTGCCATTACCTGTGAATCCTGTGAGGAGCATTTGAAGAAACATTACTCTAGTTGTGGCACTATTCAAGTCTCCCAGAAGTCTAGGCCTTTGAGGTAGAGGACATGTGGGTAGCAAATATGTATTTAGTAAGACAACATTAACAAAAAGAGTATGTGAGAATATTTTTCTGAGAAAAATAATAACATGCATTTATTAGGAAACCAAAAACCCAGCTAGTCTATGTTCAGTTATAAAACTAATACTGCAAATTAATTTGAGCAATGAAAGTAGAAATAAAATCTCTCTTTAAATATCATCCAAATATTAACCAAGCTTTCATTGTATCACTAGTTGCTATACAAACATACCCTTACGTGCAAGGTCTGAAATGGATTAAGGAAATAAGCATGCACATGAAATTATAGGTAAATCAGTTTAAATGGAAATATGTTCCAGATGCCAAAGGAGATGCTGCTAAAATGACTGGGGTGTGACATCAAAGATGATGAGTAAATGTTGTTTAGTAGTAACACTGAATTAATCCTGAAGATAAAGTAACGTTGACACATGCTCCAGGAGGAATTCACACAGGAAACTGTAAACTAGGAGGTCTTAACTGCTGCACTAAATGGATGGGGGAATATAATCTGCTTGAACCTTCTCTCTGGCCCACTGTAGATGCTTTATGCAGGCTGCTGAATTCCCTGTGGCTTCTAATAGGCATGTGGAAGCAAGTGAAATAAAATAAGAAACCATTTTTTCCTTCGACCCAGTTAAATGTTAAGATAAGTCCATAGCCTCTCCCATTTTTCCCCCAAATATACTGGACCTGAAAAATCATTATATCTGCATCAATTCTGATTTATCCTAATCACCTCTAGGTAGTATGTACATAAGAAAAAAGCAACACATCTAAATATTAAAGCTTAGATTGGAAAGGCCTAGATGTGTTTTATCTCCAGAATGTCCAGGTGAAGTTTTATGGAATAATCTTTGAGGAAGGATATATGCTCTATGTCACCTAGTGCAGTGAATACCAGTGTCGGGGGCCAAGACCCTCGCCAGAAGAAAGCAGTTGGGCCTTTCTGATCCTTGGAAATCAGCTTCTGAGCAAGTTTTCACTAATAATGACAGTAAAGCTTTCAGAAATAATAGGGGTTTAGATTTATAACCTTGAAGAGATAAATTCCACATCCAACTGTGAACACGTTGTTCTCTTAACCTTAGATATTTCTTAAAGCATCATGTCTAGTGCTGTAGATCCATGTACAGCATAGCTGAAATAAATCCCATGCTTTCTTACAATGAAATCTTTCTCTGTTACTGTGTTCTCACAAACTCAAAATGAGGTCCATTATAAGAATGCTATAAAACTATATGTGAAGTCTTATCTCTCAAGAACTATATGCTCCTGACTTTAAAACTCCAGGTTCACTTCCCATGATAGGAAGGCAGGATTGGTAGGAAAGTGTCATGCCAGCAACAGAAGGCAATACTTGCTCTTGTGCAAGTGAAATCTTCTTCTGTGGACACCTCAGTAACTCGGTGACCTTCCAGTAAACTCACAGCCTCTATTCTTTGCATATGTAAACTTTCCAAATTAATCCCTCAGCAACTTAGAAGAAATATTATTTTCACCATGCTTTTAAAGGAACCTTAAGTACTCTAACCAAGATCAGAATCCAAGTACCACAAATAATATATAATCTTATTAATTTTCTGTTAGAAGATTGAGTTATTTTTGGATTTCTACCAAATATCCCTTATAAGGCAATTTTAAGTGGATTAGTGGGTTCTTTTTTGGAGTTACTAACACTTGCCAGGAGGTGGAGTAGAAAAAAGGATAATCTTCACAGCTTTCTTCTTTGTCAGTGAGAAAGGTTCTTCCTTTAACTTAACATGCTGAACTACCTCTGGAGGAAGCTTTCTACACAGATTATATAAGAAGCTAAAGCATAGACATAATTATAGGTATAATTATAATAAAATATATTTAGAATAAATTGTTGGTTTTTTTTTTCTTTCTGACAATGAGCCCAGATATGTAGGCCTACTCTAAATTGTATATGAATTTCTGGAAGTCTGAAATTGTGCTATTATGTATCATGGTTAGATATTTAAACAATGCATTTCTAAAAAATCAGAACTAACATCTAGTGAATCATAGACAGGATGGTTGTGATCCAATTTTGTGCTTGAATCAGAATCTCTGCTGATTTTCTTTGTCTGAAAACTATACCTAAGTTTTCTCAAGCACCTATCCTAACCAATTAAAAAAAAAAAAAAGAAAAAAACTTTGATGAAAAAGTACAAGGAAACATGTTGATTTAATAAGTTAAAGTATTTCTTTAGGATATTTTCTTTTTGTTTCAATGTCTTCATTTTCTCCATGTGTTTTACCAATAAGTTTCCCTCAGAAAATTAGGGCAAGAAATGAAATGGTCATATTTAGAGAATCCTTCCTTTAGAATTATTCTTCAGGAAGCTGTGTCTGTGATGAGGTGACTCTGAAAGATAAAAAAAAAACAAATTCCAAGAATTATTGATACCTTTTAGTTAATGCTCCTCAAAAGTGCCTGTAGTTTCTTGCTGCCAAAATAATTGAAGGTTTCTCATGTCTTTGTCACAGCCAGCTTTTTGTGTCTAAGGCACAAGGAACCAGACAAATAAGAAATGTGGGGTGAAACCTTAACACAGAGAGATACAGAAGATGTCCATAATGTGACTTTCTATGTCTACGTGGTACAAAGCACTGCCTTTCCTCTTGCAGCCCTCTAAGGTTTTGTAGTCAGTTACAAAGATGGACTGAGATTCACCAGCATGCCCTGCTCTGAAAATGCACAGTAACTATCAGTGCAGTTTAACTGGGGTCTGAATTGCTTGGCATGGTGAAAAGTCTGATCTCAGCAGTCAAATTACTTTTATTTTTTAAGTTTTGCTAATTCACATTTTTGTGTCATTTGAAGTCACAAAAGGGATATTCTCTGACTTCTTATTTCAGTTTTCTAGTATGAATTGTTTGGCAGTTCTTTAAAGGTAACATGAGTAAAATAATGAAAACAATCACTATTTTCTTTCTTGATGAGCCTCTACTATTACGTCCCCAAAAAAGGCACAAATAGTAGCAACTTTTTTATAAATTTAAAGTACTTTCAATTAGGTATTAAATTATGCAATTAATATGCTTTAGCCATTATACTCAAGTCGTCTCAAGTCCACTGTAAAATAACATTACTATCCCAAACTCCTTATAGGGCAATGTCACAATTATACAAAAAAATAGTATTTCTGAGCAAGTTGCTCTGATTTAGATCCACTGACTGTGTCACTTTGGATGACAAGTTACTTTGGTGATTCTCCTTGAAAAGGATTTTGTATGTTCATGTTAAAATAAATGCTCATTTCACTTTATATACAGATTCCTTTTCAAAGTAGAAAGTAGCTGTGTCATGCTAATGAAATGAAACTAACTTTAGTATTTCTGTTGTATTTTCAGTAAAGTATGTACGTTATTACGAACAAAGTAACAGGTAAAGCAGCTTTAAGGTTTGTTTTTTCCCCTTTCTCCCATAGTACTTAGTTAAAATAGTAATAAAGAGAAAAAAATCCTCAGAACAATGATATCTGCATTCACCTTGTAATGAGACATTTGTGTCTCCACAGACTGAAAATTGACATCTCAGCTAAACAAATTAATTATAAGGAAGTTTAAAATGCTTTTATATATCATCCTATAGTCTTACCTTGGCTTTTTGTTTCATATTATTTTTGCTAAATATTAAATGTAGTAATGTCGGGTCTTTCACATTCCAAGTACCCTGAAGTATATTACAAAATATTGAGACACAAACTGACTTTTTCAATGTGTGTGTAAGAAATAGTACAGTGTGTCTGGTAAAAGGAGTGGGTTCTCTGCATATCTTCTTTGGTGTGATATGCATTGACCTCATGCAGAACTATCCTTACAGTAGGCAGAGTTTTGCAAGAAGAGGACTGCTTGAGCAGGCAGCCCAAATGTTATCCCCCCAAAGGAAAGGGATATAGCTGAAGTAACAGTGCAACTTCTTTTCTAACCTCCTAGATCAGCCTGGTTATCATGTGAAGTACAAATTAAAGGGAAGAATAGAGAAAATGCAGCCAGAGCACTACATAGATCTCCTTCCTCATCTCCAGTCATTTTTTTCCCCGTACAAAATCAGGGCAAATAAATATCCATTACAAAGTAATGTACTTTGATTTTAGGTATCAATGTCTAACATGTCTTGTGATATCTTACATCACAAGAGAATAAAATAATTGAGAAACTGTTTGGGAAATGACCTCCTGCCATTTTAAACTGTCACAGATTCATATATACCAATATCAGTTAATTGCTGTTGCTCATATTCCCTGGAATTTCTGAAAAATGTTTTGAAACATCAGGCACAAGAAACCTTTAAACAGTACCATGTAACCTAACAACTTTGGACAGCACCACCAAAATGTTCAGATGTAGTGGATGCCTGACTCACACTGACCATCCTCTATCCTAGGAGTGGTTTCTAAATTAGGCTTCTAAATTACTTCTTCATTGTAATTATTGTCATCCTTCCTGTTACTGCTGTACTGTGGCCATAAGATGTTACTCAACTTCGCTCTGCAAACATCCTGTAAGTGAAAACACTCATCTCTGAGTATTGATATTTAAGGAAGAGCACATTAAATACAGTAAGAATTGACAACACAAAAGCATACAAGGATGGAAGGTAACTGGTCTCTGCTGTCTGCATCAAGGTTAAAGATACCATGTTAGCTTGTGGCCAGAATAGACTTAGAAGAGTATCAGCTCTGGCAGAATACTTCTTTGAAGGAAGAAAGCAAGCAGCTTATTTACAGCTGGACTTTTTGCTGCACATAGTGTAAATAAATGAATAAGAATTTTCTTAATAAAAAATCAATTTATCTTTAGAAACCTTACGTTTTTCCATCTGTGTAATGAATTAATTAATGAGTTACTAAAGTAACTAGTGTTATGTTCATTGTAGTGGCAGGGGGTTGTCTTGTCATACCCAGGCTTAAGATGAGTATTTGATTAGTGAAAAAATAAGGACTTTGGAACAAAGTAAAGTGGAACTGTGGAAAGATTCAGCTTCTAGAGAACTTTACCTCTTCAGAAACTAGAACAGCAATACATTATTTTTAAATGATGTTTCATGAACCACTGATGTTGTGGATTTTGCCCTTTCTCAACTATATTTTCACAGAGGTGAATCAACAAGAATTCCTTCATTGATGCATATTGGTGTATGCACATCCTCAGTTAGGGGCAATTTACTAAACTTATTTATAGTGATGTCAGAAAAAAAGAGTCATTTTGAGAAGGAAGAGAATTAGCATTGTGCCTTTGACCAGGTCAAGCAGGTGGTAGCCTATGCAATGACATTAATACTGATCAGAAAGAGAAACATAGACATTCTGCCATATACCAGCACAGGAGACAGCTTGTGACAACAGCAGCAAGAGTTTATGGCAATGAGCTCCTCAAGAAATGTAAGGCAAGCTGTTGGGATTCAAGAGCTGAGGCCACAAAATATTCAAAAATAACTACATTTCTGGGGAGTAAGAAGTTTATGCTGGTGTTGAAGACATTCTGCATGCCATGGCAGTGCTAGGCACAGAGCAATCACTGTGATTATACCCTAAACTGTCTGCCCTGAATTTTTTGTTCAACGATTCAAAACCCACTGGTGGAAGAACAACTCCTGCCATGCAGCAAAAATGTGTGCTGACCTTTACCCAGTAAATAAGTACTGGCACAAGATCCTGATTGGGACTAGGTGAGTTTATTAGTCTGTAGCCAGCAAATCAATAATGTGAGAAAACCAAATTCCTCAGGCTATTGAAGCCCCAGCATATCATTAATTTAGTGCTGTAAAAACACAATGGAGTTTGTTTACAGATAGATCTTGTAAAATTACAGCAGGGATCAGGAGGTGGTGAGCTGCTAATTGGAATCCCTCCATGGGAGGAGCTGCCACCTGTGAAGGGACTGGAGGCTCTAGTCAGTTTGCAGAAGTAATGGACTTGAAAATAGCCTTGGAACATGTTCAGATGCATCACCGGCCCCAGTATATATACATAAAGTCTTCTGGTTAGTGGCTAATGCAGTGTAAAAATGTCTCAAAAACTGTAATCATGTTAACTGGCAGCAAAAAGCAGGTGAGCCTGGGGAGAGGGGAGGAAAACGTTAGTGTTTAATTGTGTGTTTTCCTTTTTATTTTTGTTTAAATACATAAATCTGTAATCAAAAGTTGCTGTTAACTGACAATAAAACATAAGTAAAATTCATCTAATTTAACATATTTTGCCTCCGACAACTTTTGGCAAGGTGGCACAAACAAGATTCCTAAAGGATAGCTCTGAAAAGCAAAATACTGATCCTGTCAGGTTGCTAGCATACCCTAACTTGTGGGAAAAGCTTAGAAGGATATTAAATAGATGGACAGTTCTTAAGGAACAAATATGCCTGCTTACTGAGGGAGCTGTAGAGGTAGACCTTTCAGATTTAGGAACAGACCTAATAAAAATGGATGTTTCAGGCTAGACAAATACAGACAAGTGTCTGTGTACACAAGATTATTGTGCATACATTTAAACAGTGAGAAGAGTACAAACACTACAGAAGACATATAGCCTCAACAAATTCTCAGCTAGTCCTGGAGAAGATCAGATCAGTGTTTCGGAAATACTTGGATGCCAGAAGATTTATTTACAATTTCTGAGAGAAACTCTATCTGGAGGGCAAAATATGTCATCACAAAACTAAAGGTAGATTTCTGACCTATCTGACATTGAGTCAGGAAATGAGCAACACATTACAGAAGAATTCTAGTGGTTTAGTGGCATCTGGGAATCTGAAAACATAATGGATAGCAGTAGGCATGCATAATCCCTTGGAAAGACATCCAAGAAACTGATGACAAGGGCAAACAAACAGAAAAGGATCCTTACCTAGCAGTGTTGGATCCAGCAGAACATCTTCCCAGGTAACAAAACAAAGTGTGATGAGCTAGAAAAACATTTTTATCCCCTGAAGTCATCTGGACCCCATTAGAGAAATGACAGACTCTGTCACAGTTAGGAGAATGCCAAGCAATGTGGGCAGCCCTTTATAGCAAGGAGGATCTACAGCTGCGCATGATCACGTCCGACTGTCAAGTTGCCAAACAATGGCAATAGCCCATGTTCCCATGGAAAATACTGCCTGCAAGGTAAACACAGACTGGGAGAACAGTAGAGAGAAAACTGTGGACAGCAGCATGGAATTGGCAGACTGGCAGTATATAAAGGACAGATGGATAGCTGCAGTGACCTAGAGTGACATCCTAGGAGAAATGAATATGCTGAATACACCTACAACAAGGGTTACATGAGCTGATAAATCCTCATGGGTACTAAAAATACTTTCAAAATCAGAATTTCATACACCAAAATATTTTTAACATTGATAGGAGTTCTGAAAAGATCTTTTTCCATTCGGATTCAGAAGTAATCATCAATTTATCCTTCAAGAAGAAAGCTGGATTTAGCCAATGGATACATCAAACCCATTTCAAACTTATGGCAAGATCTTTCCTTTTTTCCACCAGATTCCATCTATGATTTTGTTTTAATGTCTGAGCTATTACAGTAGGTAGACTTCCTGAAAATGCACAAAATAAAGAGCTAAAACAGTATTAGATGCTCCCAAGTGCAAGTTATTTAACAATACATTAATTTGGTGCAGATTCACTAACCAGTTAGTGAAACACAAAGGGATGAAAATCTGTTTAATTAAATGTAGTGCAAATAAGCAGAATTTCAAATTTTCTCCTCATTTGATTTTTAAGCATTTATCCTATATAATCAATACTAAGGAAATGTATAGAATAAGCTTTCATATATTCATAGAACACTGTCACAAATGGATTATCTGTGTTGTGGATTCTAAATTTAATCTAGGTAGAACTGGTTATCAGTGTAAATCACAGAATTACATCAAAGTGAAATTATGCAATGTTTGTCTTCACAGGATCAGGGAAGGGCTTACTAATTAACACTACTTAGAGATTTTAGGTTTTACTTAATTTGTATGAGGGTGCTCAAAGCAGTTTCATAATTTTGTCTCTACCACATTACCAGCAGTGGAACTTCAGTATTTTAAGTGGAAATTAATTGTCAAGTTAAAGTTTGCTGGGAAATGGTGAGATTGCATTTAGAAGGGTAACACCTTCCCTAGCATCCTCTCAGTGAGAGAGCTGACAATGTGGTAGAGCCCATTTCACAGTTTACTTGCATTTTTCAGGGAGTCTTACTGAATGGAATCTCTCACTTAAGTGAAAAATAAAACTGATCCATTGTAGACAGGCAGGATGGATGAAAGAAGTGGTGCCAAGTAGTATAAAAATAAACCAAATATATATTTTGCTATGAAGTATGCTAGTATGCTGTATGTGAAATATAAAATATTACAGCTTTTAAAATACAGCTGTAGAGAGTCATGATACTTAGGCAGCAAACCAAATATACTCTTCCTATCTGTGAAGTATCTACATTAAAAGACATTATCCTTTTTGACATATGTAGGCATGAAATATGATGGAAGGTTTTTCTTTTGTTTGTTTTTTAAAGTAGGCAGTTATACCTGTTTTGTTTATTTTATTAAAAATTATGCATATATTTTCAAAGCTCTCTGTATGATTCTGGATATTCTAACAAAATATAAATCCATTCAGGGAGTTATTCCAGTTAATGCTATTTATGGAAAGGTATCAGAGATTCAAGTTTAATCTTAGATGCCATTGTAAATAGTATTTTTTTAATATTTCACAAACAGATGATCAGGGTTTTAATATTAAATTAAATAAAATTAAATTAAAAAATTCTGGATTGGATCTAGAATACCTAACTTTAAAGTAGGAATATATTCTAAAAAGGGAGTTTACTGACCAAGAAATTGATACCATATTATATTATTTTTCAAAATTAGTTACTTCAGTTAATGGAAGCAATTAACCACTGAGTTCATCAGGAGTTGTATTGGATTTTCATGACACTGAATTGAAAACTGAATGCATTCCTAAAAGTCATGAACTAATTCATAAATGATTTAAAGAGTACATGGTGAATTTTTATTCCTTTCATATGCACAAAATGTAATTATAATGATACTTCTCCCCAGAAGTACTCTAAAAATATCTCTTACCGAACAACACACCTAAAAATTCTAAAAAAAAATGTTAATTTTCATCACAACAGGAATGAACATAATTCCATGCTAAAGGAAAAAATTAAACATTTGTTGATGTTTATGGCATGCTGTGATATTTGAGCTTTTTTGTGACACCCTTCACTTCCATTCTCATTGTTTCTAATGCAATGTTTTGACTATCAGTAAATATTTGAAGCACATGAAAATAGAGAAATTTGCCCTGACATGGCATTTGAAAACTGTCTCTCTGGAAAAACAGTTTTACATTCTATGTCAGCTGGGAATTTTATTTTAAATACATGTAGATTGAACTTTGGTTTTATAGGTTTTAAAATTTCTCATTCATAGTTGTGCTCATGTGTTCATAGATATATTATAAGGTGAAGTGAGAAGGGAAGAGTTAACAACCTTACAGTCTGTTTCTACTACCATATTTTTATTGGAATGAACTATCCATTTCACTATATAATTACAGTGTTGATTTAGAACCTTAAAATGTGATACACAATTTCCCTGAGTAAAAAAAAAGAAGTGAGAATTGGAATATAGCTTATCTGCAAGAGAAATAAAGCATTTGAAATAAAGTAGGAAAATGTGGGTAGGTAGTTTTTTTAGTAGGTTAGTATTTTTGAATGCAAGTTTTAAAATGTTAAAAGTAATTTTAATTGCCCCGGCATTGCATGAACACTATTGGATTAGTCATTAATGCATGCTGGCAGCAGATTTTTTAATACCTTTCCTACTTTTCTCTGTGAGTAAACAGATCGTTTTAATGGATATTTAAAGGCCCAAGATGTACCTAATACTGGAAAATCTTCAATGCAAAACTGGCAAAACCACAGTGACTTCTTAATTTTATTTAAAACTTTCCCAATGCAGCTCATACATCATGGAGACGGGTCTCACAAAACAGAGGTCATGTTTACAGAATGTCAGCAATGATAAGGTTGGCACATTTTTGTTGTGTCTTTGATTTCCCTACTTTTGCTATTTTAAAATTATAGAGTTGTATTTTCTGTTTCTTTCCAGTCTGGAAGGCTTTCATTGAGGATGGTTAATGGAAACTAAATAACTGACAAATAATTGTAAATTAATTTATTCCCACTGGGTTATATTTTCCTAATCAAGGCTGAACCAACCACAGACTGAGCCACAAAAATGAGTAATAAACTTCTCTGGGGACAGACAGAGGACAAGATTTAGTGAGAGATTTAGGTACCAGATAGCTCAAAAAGAGATGATACCCCTGTTCTAACATCCTAAGTTACTTGCCCAGATTCTGAAAAGGTCCAGTTTTGTTATCTAAAGCTCCACATATCTTGAAAAAAGGATGTTATGCACTGCACTACCATACTTAAAAGCTAAGTGCTTGCTGGCGTATCAGAATTTACCAAACCCTGATAACTGTAAGCATCTTGAAATCTTTTGCACTCTGTGGTATTTACACGTTCTTGGCTCATAAAATCATGAACAATGATTAATTTATCTAAATAAACAAATAATTAAACCCCAAAGTTTTATTACTCTTAATTACACTGGGCAGTCCTTACTGGTGTCTGTGTAAAAGGTGTCTCAAGCCTAACAATTAAGTCTCCAACAAAACCGTTGTCATTGGTTCAACTCTAACAACCAACAGTAAAAACAGGTAAAAAAACAAACAGAACACTTGACACTTAAATGATCAATGAAGGTGAGTAAAAAAAATGTTGCTAACTGCAATAGTACATTCCTAATTTTTATTTATTTAATTTTTTTTAACCTTTTAACTGTGTGGAATCTTAGGCAGAAAAAGACTCACTTGACAGCATTTGAGAAACATTAGAGATTATAGGATTCAATATGCTGGTTTTGTCAGAAGAGAGGAAAGATGAGCTACATTATACTGAGCAGTTATTGCTGCTGTAGAAATCCAGTCAGTTTTCTTTTAATATTTGCAAGGGCAGGAAAAAGATTAAAAGTTGGTGAGACTCAATTGCAACTCAAAAATAAGGAAATTATAAATACAGTGTGCCATCTTATCTGTCCTTTCCAGACTCGATAAATGTCTCTACCCATGCCTGTGAACAGAGGAATAAGAATCTGATGTAGGAAGGCTTAATTTTCCTGATTTATACAAGTTTACATAGGCAATCTGTGTGTGTAAAATCACCTATCTATCCCAGGACTGTCAGTCCCTTTTCAGAACTTATGCCTGGGGTCATCCCAACCCATCTCCACTTAGCTGGAGAAAGCGCTTTACTCCTAAACCCTCACAGTGCTAAGTGATACTCCTCTTCCTTCAATCTGTACATTTGAAATGGAAATCCAGTGAGGATTCTTGCTTAAACTATATATAAAGAATAATGATTCCGACCTGCTTCCCTCCCTAACTTCTGCATTTTCTCAACAGTGTCATTTCTGGGTTGCCTAATGCATTACATACAATGTAAGAGATCAAGGCTCTTAATTCATGTTTCCAGACTAGTAGGTCTCTCATGTCAAACCAATGTTATTTATTTAATGTCTCCTAGGCATTAAATACAGCTGATTTAACTGAGGTAACTAACGCCCCCATTTTAGATACCTAATGTGGTGAGATTTATCTCTCCTGCAAACATGTATTTATCCAAGGTGAAGCACCTAAATTAGGCAGATGTGATGTCACTCATGAGGACTTCAAAGGCACCTACTCTCCCCATTGACCAAATGGATGTGAGCTCTACCTCTATAAGTTTGTGTGCTTTTAAACAACTGAAATGGAAGATAAAAAGAGCTGGCTGTGTCCTAAGAGTGCTTTGGGGTCTAGCCTGCAATGCCAGGCTCTGCATTTTAAGTTTTATATATTATCCCATTTATGTTTTATTCCAGTCCTCAGAAACATTCAGTCATCTTCACATGATATTCTGTATTTAAAGTGCTTTTTAATTCTCTATCATCAATAAATTTCATTATCACATTGACACTTTTGTGCCGAGTCCCTAATGAAATATTTAAATAACATCAGACCCAGGGCTAACCTTTCAGGAACTTCTCCAATAAGTTTCTTCTATGAATAAAAATCTAATTTCAGTTCTTTTTCAGATTTCATTGGTCAGTTTCTTACCTATAATACCGTTCCTCTATTATTCTTGGTTTAATGAACATCCCATGTGACACTGCATTAATTTATTTTAGTGAAGAGCTGATTAAATCTACTGCATTTCTCTAAATGGTTTAGAAACAAAGTAACATGACCCATTATATTAAATCAGCTGAGAAATTATATCTCAGAAAAGTTTAGTGTGAAAAGATAATAATTTTAAGGTATTAATCAAAAATGGGAAGTAATATTCTCAGAATTCACTCAGAGACCTAACTGAAAGACTCCTTATTAAAACAGGTGAAGATAAACCAAAAGGCCACACTCCAGAAAAGAAAAAAAAAAAAAATCATCAAATTAAATAATTAAGCTTTTTAAAATGATAGTTATTAACTGAGCTATTTTTAGTGATCAGATATTTAAATATCAATCAGTTGGGTATCCTATCCCTTGGTAACTGCAAATACTGGTTTTACAATATAATATGATATTTTATTTCCCTCATCCTTAGTTCTTTCTGACAGTGTGATGAATTATATAGGTGGTTCACATTATTGAGTCACTAAAGTTAGAGCACAAACTCATAACAGCACTAAGATATTACTCTCCCTATTCCTTGACAACGCAGTCTTTTTGAAGCTGTAGTTGTTTCTCTTTGCACCAAAAATACAGCAATTTCTGCGGTATCTTAAGAGAGAAATTACTTTCTAATGCACATCACATCCATGTGTCACTTATGACATTAATAAACTCTGATATGTTTCTTGCTGGGTCTTCAGGTCAATGCCTGAAGTACAGTGGTGCTCCAGAGGAATGGAATACTCTGGGAAATGCAGATAAACAGAGGATTTCTGTGATTTAATACCATAGAAATGTCTAACTGGGCGCAGTGTTGAACATGTTCTGCAAACTATTTTCCATCCAAGACAGACTGTATTTTTTCTTCTATGTGCAAAGGAGATTAGTACACAGATGTGTAATAATGCATATCAGACAGCAAAACCAGAAGCCGACAAGATCAAGGGCAATTTATTTTTCACAAAAAAGAGGATTGAAATTTAGAAGCGATCTCTGAGAATGAGGTTCTTTTAGAAAAATTGGATGAAATATTGGTTCCACTGAAGTCAGTGAAATGTTGCCATCAATTTTAACAGATGAAATTCTATTTTCTTGCTTTTTTCTTTCTTTTCACATGTCCCTCTTTTTGGCTCCCTGGGAAATTCATATTAATAGTTTCAGTTTGGGCCTAAGAAAAAAGTTTGTATGTCCAGAGCATTTGAATCATCTTATTATATTTTGATTGATTATTTTAAAATTCAGATTTATTACTGAGCATTACTGTGGAAAGGATTGGATCATCTGTGAGAAGGGTGATCTGGTGCAAGGCAATTGCACAGATTTGACACAAATTCAATGGGAAACAAGTATGACTTACTGTCTTTAACAATGTCTCTATCTCTATAAAGAAAATTGATGCTCTTAAGCATGGTTAAATGTTATCTACCAAGATGGTCAGAGAAAAAAACTTACAGGAAGAGATTAAGAGAGGTTTTTTGACTGTCAGAGGGAAGGCTAAGAGACAATGAACTAACTAATTAAAGGGCAGTTACAAACATGAGGGAGCAAAACTCTTCTCAGCAAAAATGTCAGCAAGTGGCGAAAAGATAATTCAGGCTAGACAGAGGAACTCAAGAAATCTGTGGGCTGACTTCCTACTCAAAGCATAGTCAGCTGTGAGATCGGACCTGTTGGTTTATGGTTTCACACAGTCTGGTCTAAAAACCATCAGGGATGGAAATTGCATAGCTCCCTTGCCAAATACTTCCATTTTATGATTGCCTTCATTGTTTAGAAGTTTATCATTCTATCCAGTCTGAGCCTCTCTTGCTTCAACTTATGCATGCTGTACCTTGTCCCCCCAGTACGCAGCACTGGGAAGAGCCTGATGTGCTATTCCCTAACTCCCTGTTAGCACTGGTAGGTTGCCATTAGGCCTTTGAGGAGTCTTCCATTCTCTGGTGTGAACAAGTCCAGCTCCCTCAGTTTTTCCTGGTAAGACAAATGCTCCAGCACCAGCCATTGTGGTGGTTCTTTCCTGAATTTGATTCACCTGTTCAGAATACGTTTTATACCAGGAGATCCAAAACTGGATGCGGTGTTCCAGATGTGGTCTCATGGGTGCTGGGTAGAATGGAACTGCCTCCTGTGTGTTTGCTATGTCCCTGTTGATTTCACCCAGAACTTAGCTGGCCATCCTTGCTGTCAGGACACTGCTGACTCATGCTCAGCCTGCTATCAGTGAGAACCCCCTGGTGCTTTACAGCAGCTCCCCAACCAGGCTCTTCCCAGCCCATATTGTTTCCAGGGATTCCGCTTTCTAAGAAGGATTTTGCGCTCATTCCTGGGGAATTTTATAGGGAACCTGTTGGACCATACCTTCAGCCTGTCCAGGGCACCTCAGATGGCATTCTGCCCTCAGCTGTGTCAGCTGTTCACTCCACTTTAGTGTATTCTGAAAATCTGAGGCGACTGCACAGTCATTTCTTCAAGATAATGGTCAAACAGAACAGGTACCAGAGCAGACCCCTGCAGTTCTACACTTTTTTCCACCTCCAGATAGAGTACAAATCCATTAACCACTACTTGCTTAGCCCACTACCCTCCAATCATCATTTTACTGAAATCTACTAATTTGGATTCAAGAATATTGTGTAAGAAAGTATCAAAGGTATTCCTAAAGGTAAATTATATTCACGGTGCTCGCGTCATTCACAGATCTTGATATTTTGTCATGCAAGGCAATTAAGCTGGTTAGACATGATTTATCTTTGATAAAACCATGCCACTGGTTCCAATTACCTCCTTCTCTCTTGTGTCTCCTGGAAAGTTTACAAAAAAGACTTCTTCCATTATTTTCCTAAGGACTAAGCAGACTGCCTGGCCTGACACAAACTGAGGCTGGTAACACTAAGGTTGGTGATTAGGTAAAAAGTTTGATAAGGAGTAATGCAGTGCTGGAACAGAAATTTCCATCTCTGGAGTTTGTCAAGATTCTGTAAAGCAAAGACATTACGGACCTAATTAAACACTGGTGATCTCCTATATTAAAGAATTGTATTGGGTTACATGACCTGCAAAAGTCTGCCTAACTAGTATTTCTCTGATTTTATAGCCATTTGATATAATTAATCCTGAAATCCATAAGGTTTTGAATATTTTCTATGTGACAGGATGTTGAGATGCATTTATTGCTCTTAATAATAACCTTATTGTTTTATGAAAATTTAGTGTTGTATCACAACCACATTTTTATAAATGTCAGATTAAGCCATTTTTTGACTTTCATGCAGCATACATTGGACTGTGTTTTGACCATTATACATAATTTTTTAATTACTCTGGGTAAAAAATAAGCACTTAAGGATGCTCTAAGGCAACAATTTAAGTACAGCCAAGAGAGCTTTAGAAAACATTGTACAGAAAATGCACAGTCATTTAAAGTTTGCTCCCATATGAAGTTCATAATTACTCTAATAGTTGGAGCAAAGAAACTAGGAGGCATTATCCCTCCTCAACCACCCTACACTCTATATAATCACAGAAAGAAATTTTTAGGTTCTACTGTGTAATATGAATGACTACATTTCAAAATACCTCAAAATGTTTTTTGAGGTTAATACCTAAAAAATGTTGAATCCCATCAATCATTTATGATACAGATTTCAAAAGTGGCATGTCAGTAGTGTTATAAACACCAACCTACATGTTGTAGGGTTATGCCAAATAAGTTCCACTCAGTGTTGGACTGGCTTTTTGAGAATCATGAAAGAGAAGATGCTGTTCCAACAAAGCTGAATTTTCCATCTTTTTGTGTCATCATGTTCAGTAGGACCCATGTGCAATTGACTTTATTTGCTTAAGGCTTTTCCTATAGAGTCACTTCTTTTCAGGTCATAAAAATTGTGTTATTATACCTTCATTGGATCTGCAAAATCAGAAACTTAGTAGCTATTGAACCTAATGGGGATTTGACCTGAATAAAAACCTAGCAAAACACATTAAAAATTCTCAGATTCTATAGTCATTTAAAGCATTGAATTTACTTTATCATGCAATCAGTTAATGTATATTGAGAGGGTTTTTTAGCAATTAAGCATGGTACTTTATATATTTATTTTTTTCCAACATGATTTTACATTCTTGTGTATTTGATTGCTTTTTTAAAAGCTGTGCGAAGTTTGATTTTCACTTTCAGTGTATCATATTATATGCATATAATTTTCTGTCCATCCAAGGATATGGCTACATAAAGGGATATCATCTTTGCAGTAAATTGTGCTGGCATTGGATAGCTTTCAGAAGAATGTGATATATTCATTTAAGGCTTGAATTAGACTGTCTGTTTTCATCTCTACTCACTACCCTGTTTTCTCCATGATTTACTTTAATTTCCAGACCTTGAGGAAACATCAACCAACTGCTTAAAAAAAATAAAATAAATGCACTGAAAAAGTATTTTCCATCTTCCACACTGCAGACCCTAGTGCTACATCCTCATTTTCATCTTGGAAATAATGATCTCACAGAAACTACTTTTAAGGCCTGGGCTCAAGTCTAGCTCAGTATTAAAATGGAATGAACATAAGTTTTCCACCTCTTGCCTAGCAAAATCTTTGTCACGTTTTAAACGTATGTATTAACCCAAAGTTGTTGCCTTTGTCGAAAGACAGAAGATAGAGCGCTCAAAACTGAATGGTAAGCAAGAGCCCATTGTTAGAGAACTGTGTTGGAATTTCAGTTGTGTCCTTTTGATCCCAACCATGCTCCATAAGGAGGTCAGAAGGGGCCTTTAGGGGAGTTGCTCTTCTGGCTGATGCCCACACAGATCTCCCTGGCAGTCAGGCCTGTTGCTCACCTGCTGCTGGGTGCCAGACGATGGCAGATGCTGCCCCAGCGTGTCCCTCACTGGATGCCAAAAGGAGCCACCTTTTATCTCTCCAGACTTGTTTTATCCAGTTTGTTATCAGGCCAATCCCTGCTGCTTTAATATTTATCGCTAACCAAAGATTTAAAAAAAATGAACCTAAACTAGGTTTTTAAAAATCAAAGCTGACTACATCATCTGATTCCCTGCTAGTAAATGACAAGTCTATGACAAAATTTCTAAGACAAGAAATGACACTCTGGAACCACTCAGGTTTTACAGGTTAGTGACCCTTGAAATCCTAAAGTATCAGGGACTAGCAAACAAACATTTTCTCATCTCAAATCTATATTGTGAAAACAGTCTATAACTAGTTGGGCAAAAATAAACAGATTACTGCCCCATGCACCTGATGTTTTGTACAGCCTGAGCATTGACATAACAAGCTTATGAATTTGGGGCCAGGCCAATTCTGATTCCAGGAACACAGCAAGAGATTGATTAAAATGAGCTTTATACCATCTGTGGTCAGGTTATGCTCGCTATAGTTCATATATCTGCAAGAGTAGCAATAAATATGACGTTTGAGAGAACAGGTTTCCATGAATTGAGAAAAGAAATAGGAGGTGACTAGGAAGATGGCTTCTGCTTATCAGTAAGAATGTGAGAAAGAGTGGCTCCCTGTCACCTGTGAGAGAAGATCATGCACAAAGGAAAGCTAGTACTGGGAGATGCTCCCTCACAAATGAATTTATGATTCAAACTTAGATTCATTCCAATTTTTATTCAATTAAATTTGGTATAGGCATTTTGGCAGAAATTCAAAGTCTACATTAGCAAGACAGCAGCAAAATATATATCTGGTTAGGAATGACTGGCTCTCAGCTGCATCACTCTACTAATGAAATTGAAAGTAAAGACCAAATTATAGCCAGGGCATAAACAGGCACAGTTTAATTGTCTTCAGTGGTATGGTACATATTTATGCCAGATATAAGTTTTGCCACAGAAGGTCAGTCTGTAACTAGTACTTTTTTCTCCACACCTTCGGCTAACACTAAGCAGCTGTCCCTCCCACCACAAAAATTTCTTGATTCTATGTACATGCCATTTCTGATCCATCCATAGCATAGGCCTTGTGCCAGCTCCTGCTGTGGGTGGTTTGGCAGGGAACTCCATTGAGATCTGAATTACCAGCACACATAATCACCAATGTCAGTTGTTAAATATAAGGGAGGTTTTTTTGGTTTTTTTTTTTATCAAAGGTAAAAGCAGAGATTATAGTTTGTGATTAATCTCCTGTTTAATGGGGTTTTTTTGCCTCAATCATCCAATTGAGCCCAGAAAATACTTGTTAGTGCCTATAAACATTTTAGCACTGAACTCGTAAGAGTTGAAATACTACGGGGAAACACTTTCCATGTTTAAGAGAAGGCAAGAAGTAGATAGCTGAGAACAGTAATGAGTATAATTTTAGCAAGTAAAGCAGTACTGTGTTCTCAGATCCACTTACACTGGAGTAATTTAGATACACTTTTGTTGCCATTTTCACTGGGATTTTGATATAAAATTTTCCAAAATGGGTTATGTGTATATATATATATATATATATATAGTAATAAAAACATAAGGCATATTTCTAATAGTAATCTATATTTTTGAGTTTCTCAGGCATATGCAATGACTGTTGAATTTGCTCTGGAGCTGTATCTTCTCCTTAAAGAGTACCTAATCCATTCCTTGCTATTAATTAATGCTATAATTATTACATGTATTCTCTCTCATGGAGTTTGCCAGAGTAGACACTGCTTCTCACTAATGTCCTCATCAAATCCCTTTAATATGGGATTAGACAATAATGTTAACAGACCAAGCAGCTCTCATGGACTCTAATATCATATTCTGGCATTGTCTTTTAGAAGCTATTTGATTATGAAGTCTAATAATCTCACATTTTCTAAGAATGTCTTTTCTTACCTAGCCTTCTGATAGAAAAAATATTTTTCAAATTCAATATTTTTTATACCAGAAGCAGCCTATGGATTTCTGCATATTTTTTTTAACTAGTCTTGTCTAAGAATATTAACCCAGTTGTTACTTAATAGTTTTAAGCTTTACTCCTTTTTTGATCAATTTCATGAAGTTTTTGATGACCAGCATAGCTCTTAAAATATTAAGTATACAGTTGCTTTTTAGGCATTTAGCTTAACATACACAGCTCCTATTAGCTTTGTTGATATATGGGTTTTCAGACAAATGTTTAATTTCACCAGGCTTATTCTAGTCCCCTTTTTTTCTGGATTTTGTGGATGAGCTTCTTTTGCCTATAAACAAAGCTATTTGCCAGACTCAGGATGATGTGTCTTTTTGATCATTTAATACCAGAGAATCTTCCTGGGAACCTTAGGCCATAAAAGAAATCCATTTTGCAGGTTATGGACCTTTCATGTTCTTGGTCTTATACAGATAGATGTTTGACTATTCTCATCATTTTGGAGCAGCATTTTTAAGCATTAAATTCTCCTTTGGACATCTTAAAAGACATCTTCTTTTAAACCTAAAATTACCAGGTCAAAAAAATCCATATTCTGGACTCTATGTGTAGCAGTAATTCTCCATTACAAGCTAGGAATCCATATGGCTGCTTTATTTGATCTTCAGTAACAGAATCCTTTCAGATTTATTTATCTATTTAGACAAAATTAAACAGATTCAGATAAGGAGCCAAGTTCACAAGAAATATCTAGCCATGGCTTAGAGAGCATGAAAAACTGTTTCTGTAGTTACCATGGTGAATGACAAGATCCCATATGTAGGTCCAAGATTTGTCACTACTTTTGCCACATCTCCTAAGTTTAGCATCACTGAGGATCTAAACTAAGTTTAGGATCACTGAGTGTTTGGGTCATAAGCCTAAGGTGGAAAACTGTCAATTCTTAGGTTGGTTTTAGGTGCAGTTTTACCTTCAGCTTAGGTGAGTAGAAAATGCATGGCATAGGGAAGGCCAGCAGAACAATCCCATTATCCAGAAGCTCAGGTAACAGTGCTCACCCAGCCACAGAGAGAAGTGTGCATAACACATGCATAGGCTTTAAGTCAATCTCAAAATAACTGTCTGAAAACATGTGACTCATTAATTTTAGGAGGGCTTATATCCCTGGGTTTTTTTTTTCTCACAGGAGGCAAAGGGATGGGTTTCACATCTCCAGTAAAAGGTTGTTTTGTGGTCAAATGTTTGCTGTGCTTCTGGTATTGTGAGAAATAGCCACCAGGTGACTTCTAAACATAGGGAACACAGGTTTTTTTGGATACTTCAGTTTTGAGTAAAGCTGAATTTACTTTATGTGAATTTTATCAAATTTAGACCAAGGCATGTATCTGTTAAGAGAAGCGTAGCTCCATTGCTAAAATTTCAGAAAGGTAATTGCAGGTGAAAATAGAAATAAGTGCAAGAATTGCTTCATTACTAAAAGGTTCTTCTGAAACTTGCATTTTATTTGCAAGAGATCTTTAAAAATCAGTCATATAAACACAATTCCCCAGTTGTATCTAATTACATTACCAGGACACACTTGTCACTGAGATTGTGTGCTGCAGTAAGTGCAATAATAAATAATATCAAAGAAAGATTTGCTGAAGAAATTCCAAAGGCTGAATTGCCATTTTTGTTAAAATAATTACATCGGGAAGAGTTTCAAAATTACAAGAGGAGCCATTCACTTAAACCATGTAGAAAGGATTAAACAGTGGTGGTGGTACATTGAGATGGTCTTTGGCCCATCCTCAACATAGCTGAGAATATGTGAGTACTCAGAAAATTCTTAGCTCAGCAGGAATTTTCTACATTAAGTTTTGATGTGTTCTTTTTAATTCCCCCCTCAAGTAACATCTATTGGGAGACATATTTCAAGTAAGACAGGTTTTCTTGCTTTATTTTTGCATCATCAGCATCTCAGTTAAAACTGAGAAATGGAAGGCTAAGTCTTAACCAAATGGGAAAGAAGAGTGTAGAATATAGGCTGCCTGTATGAAAAAATATGTAGGGAGCCAAAAATCTGTATGGCACGAGACCTGAATAAAACTTGTCTGTCCCTGGAATAACTCATGACATTTTAAGCCATGGGACTGGGAATAGTATTGTATTTGTCCATCAGACTGAAAACAATCTAAACAATCTAAAAGTAGACAGACTTGTGCACTGTACTATTGCCTATGGAAGAAGCACTAAAAGATGAATTGGGAAGCTATAATTCCCTGCAGGTACCCATATATGAGTTAGGAGGGAAACTGGATTAAGATGCTAAGAAAACTGTACTTAAGCTTCCTCCTAACCACTCCTCTGGGGAATAACTAAGATGCTGAATTGAAGTAGACTTGAATCTGGAATGGAATTCACTCAGCTAAAAAGATTTTTTTGGGGTAATAGTTCTGACCATACTTATGAGATTCCTATAGTAAACATAAAGAAATCAAAGAGAAAATGCATTTATGTTGGATCGTGTCCCATCTACAGTTAACTGTTCATCTTAATTTTGAATTCCTGCCTCTTTAATATCTTCACTTAATAAAACACATTTCTAATTTCTAAAAATTAGAAATTTTAGAAACACATTTCTAATTTCTAAAAATCCGATCAACCTCAGAACATTCTAATATTCTTGGTTCAGAGAAGAATGAAATGGAACTAGGCAAATGGAAAAGATGCTTTGTGGAAATATCCCATTCTTAGATTAATTTGTTTGAACAGTTAAATCTAAACTATGACATTTTTATTTTATATTTAATTCCATAAGAACATTTATGAGCATTTTTTTCAGTGGTGTCTAATATCATTATTATTGTAACTCAAATAAGGACTTTTCTAAACATATTTGGAATATATTTCAAATACAGAAATACGATTCCATTAGATAAACATGCCATGGACATCTTTAAAGCCTAATGAAAAAACTCTTAAGGTAAATATTACACTAAGTGATCTGTACTGGATATAAACACTGTAAATTTATTGCTCTCCTGACCTTTGAATATCTACATCATCAATTTAAAAACTTCCATGTCATTAAAAGTAAATGAAAAGTCTCAATTATCTGTGCTAAAAAATATTGTTCTTTTGAAAGCACAAACTCTGTGTTCATAGTGCTGCAGAATGAAAAATAAACAAAATTTAAAAATTAGTACGTCTTTATGCTTCCTTTGACTCAAGCAACCTATAAAATATACATCACAGAAGAAAAATGTAAATCCCCTCCATATATTGTCCAACATTTTTTCTGTAGGAGACGTTTTATGTGATTCACCAATTACAAGGAAAAGCAAAGTTAGAATGTCTGTGATTTTCCATAGATACACTACCCACACACTGCTTTCACCTTTTCAAAACCCAAAAGCATTTCTGAGTTATATTCAGAGGTGAATAAGTCTGGTCTGTCATTGACTGTGACACAGCAGCATATAGACCAAGGTGACCAGGAATCAGAAACCCAGGGAGTTTGGATAAACAGAGACACCATTGTAGGTGGCAACAGGAAGATGTTTACAAAGTGATAAAAATGTACCAGGCAAATGGCTACTGTGACCAACTTTCAAGCTTCTTCTTTTTCTCTAGATCTTCAATGTTACATTAAAATTTTCTTCATCAACACATCACCCATTTGAAAGTAAAGCAAGCTTCATGTGCTAGAGGAGGGCGGATGGTCTGGCTAGCTCTAGTGGAAAGGTCTAGGAACCTCTGAATTGAATAACGCAACTTGGTTTAGTGAAAGCTGAAAGAACAATGAGAAATTTCATCAGGCAAGTGATGCCTCTTTCAGGGTCACTTAAGAATTGTATGCAATGGAAGTGAGTAGTGTTGGATAAGCATTTGGATACCCTTAGATGTAAAATGCTATTTAAATGATAATATAACTATGTATTTATTCATGAGATAGGCTGAAGTGGGATTGGCTTTCTGTCAAAAACTGTCAGACAGAAATAGGATTCCTTCTGGATAGTTGTCTTGAGGATTCCTCCTGCTAAGAGATTTGCTTGGAAAGAGTTGCCAGTGTATTAGGGGCCAGTAGGTAGGACACAAGCCTAGATATGAAAGTAATTTTATTTTACTAATACCTCTGACCTTAACTATTTTGTGATCTTTGACATGTCATTATTCTGCATTCCTTTTCTTTCCTATATTTTGTCAATTTTTTTTTTCTTTTACAAAGTTGTAAGGGCAAAGGAAGGAGAGGGGGCTTACGAGCTGTGATGACCCAGTTGCACAGAGACATTGCAGTAATGACTTTATAGATTTCTAGCCACCTTCAACCTCTGTCTAGCTTCTTCTCAGAGGCAGTGACTGTCTTCTGGTACATGTTTTGTGATGAATTTAAAAAGGTAATATAATGATTATATTGATGTTTGTGCAATATTGTTACTGCTGTTGTTATCACTGCTAATACTATTCATAATTAATGATTAAGTTGTCACACATATATTTGTATAAAAATTGTTTAGCTGTACATTTGGGTCTCAAACTACATGTTCACATAACAGAGATCTCCTGGGCATCTAAATATGTCAAAAGCAGACATCAGCCACAGCTTGGTTACAGAAAGAACTGTAATGCAATCTTATAGGTCTTGATCTGAACAACAGAGTGACCTGGAACCCCACCAGATTTATGTAGATAGTAAATTAACTCTTTTCAGAATGAGAAGCCATAGGACATACGTATTTTTTGTCCTGAGAGGTAACACTGAGAAATGTATGCATGAGGAAGACTGTATATATTCCCTTTCAGTTAGTTGCATATGCCTGTAAAATAGTCATATTCAGAACAATCAGAGTAATCTATAATCAGCCCATAAAAAAATTCATGCTTTGACTTTTCCTTTAAACATTACGCTTTATTGATTTTCAAATGTCATGAAAAGAACATGTAATTGTTTAGCACAGAAGAAAAACAGGTTTAGAACTTTCAAGAAACAGAGGAGACAGAAGACATAACTAGAAATGACAGTTTGCAGACACTGTTTCATAAATTATGGAAAAGCAAGCAGAAAGAAAGTAATAACAATTTAATTGTTACAAATAAGCTAAAGGAAGATAATGCAAAATATTTTCTGTTATTATCTGATTGTGCATTCCTTTTAATCACATTTTATATTTCGTGGGGGGTGTTTTTTGTTTTTTTTGGCTTTGCTTTTTGTTTTGTTTTGTCGGTTTAGGGGTTTTTGTGGTTTTTTGTGGGTTTTTTTATTAAAGACAGTAAAAATTACTTTTTATGGCTAAAATGTTTGCAGACAGAGAACACAAGGTGCCCTTATGAAAATAACCTGAAATCTAAATTTATGTTTGCATGTGCGAGAATTTGTAGTAGATCTGCTTGGTTGTCTATCCAGTCAAGAAATAAGAACAGTACCATATGACTTTGTTGATCAAGGCATCCAACACACAAATACTCTATAAAAACTGCTCATATTCAGTCTATAAAATGAACAACATTTTAAAGAAGCCATTTTAATTCTGACTATTTTGTAAATTTGAAGGAACTGATATCTGCTCATAGAAAACAATTTAAATAAATTATTCATAACAAGCTATTCACTCATCTATGCTCTAAACAATATCCATCAATATCCAGTGTTACTGAAGGTGTTTTTATGACAAAATGTATAAATACAGATATGAGACTGAATTTCTCTATATTATGCTTGAGAAGAGTAAAGAAAAATCTTGTTACTTCAACCTATAATCCACAATTTAAAAAAAAAATAGTAAACTTCTACAATAAAATTTTCAGATTTTGTTCGCACTATATTCTTTCACAGGTCAGTTGTGTAGGGAGCAGTTTGGCAGCTGAGTCCCTGATTTGACAGTGGTTAAATCAGCCAAAAATTCAAGCTTAAATAATATTTCCTTCAAAGTACTGAAGCTCCTCTAATCTAATGAAGATGCTGCAATATTGGACAGCAAAAAAATAAATTAACTGTTTGAATATGTTTCTGTATAACAGACAACATTTTTTCTTTAAATAACCATAAATTTATTCTGTAATAGAAGATATTATATTGAAATATTATTATATAGCTTCAGTTCTCTAAAACTGGAGAAATCTCAGTTATTCAAAATGTGATCAGATGGGACATGCATTCACATGTAGGCTGTGACCTCATCTATATTTGAATGTGCAAGGTCAGGTCTTGAATCCATCCTTGTCAGTAGGACCTAAAAGGAGTATAGACACCCTCAATGGAAATAATTCAGGAATCAAAGATTATAACAATTTTGGTGTATTCAAAGTAATAAATCAAAAATATGGGCCCTGATATAGCACATGGATAACACTTAAGAACTTTAGTTCTCCTTTTGTCCCCCCCACACCAATCTGTGCCCATGAATGTATAGAAGACGTGACACAGGACAAATTCTGGGACATGTGATCTCTGTTGCAAAACTAGCTCACCATTTTAGCTCTCATTTTCCTGAAATCCCCAAAGTGATGTGGTCCATCATGCCCTCTGGAAAAGCCATACTTGAGGTGTGAGATAAATGTTGAATAAATAAACCCCAGAGTGAACACTTAAAGAATCTAACTTTGGTGCTGTGGTGTCTATGAAGTGACTACTGTATTAGCAAACTCGTAAACTATTCCCAAGAAAGTTTTTTGTAAAAAAGAGTTTCTCTATGTCATTACTGTCCCAGTACCAGGGAAATGCTAACAATCATGCAGCATTGCTAATCACATTCTCATTCCTGGAAAAAGCTGTCCATTCATGAGTTTGCAGGACAGCAGACTTTCTGGGAACTCCCTGGCAAAAAAAAAAGGGATTCAGTTTCTTTTTCTTTTACAGTTCACAGTTCCTGATACACTTCAAAGACTTCCACATTTTCAGGCTGTAGGTAGTTACCAGATCTCAATACAGTTTTACTCTCAAGCATATAGCACATCTGCATGTTTTTTCACGATTAAACACAGCATCCTTCAAAACACAGGGAGGTTTCATTTCCAGTATAAAGTTTGTCATTATTTAGTGTTTACTGTGGGAGGAAAATCATCATTGAGTGGGTAGCAGAAACCAGTAATAAAGAAATATTAATTTTCATAAATGATATTCATGCAGTACTGAGAGGCTTGGTTTTAGAGCAGCTACACTGTGTGGAGAATCCGTAAAGGAATAGATTTCTCTAAATTCATACTCTTAGTTACAGACTTTAGGAGACCTTCAGTAGTACAGTTTGTGTTGATATTGAGTAATAAATAGAAAGAAACCTTTCTCTGACTGCCTTCTTGAAAATATGCATTCCTAGTATAAAAAGCATGTAGCATTTGTAGTTGATGTTCCTGAGAACAATATATTTTCTACTTTACAAAAAAGAAAATTTAAGCTGAGGGAGCACATCCTTGAGATTTGTGGGAACGGTACTACTTTCATTATCTGTCTAACACCAGGCTAAAAGGGTATATGACATGAATCTCATAGAGGAGCTGCAAATTAAAGGGAAGGCATCTTCAAATATTGCTCACTAATCCCTTAAGGAGTATCTGGTTCTTTCCCATGCATTTTCAGACTTTTTAAAAAAAATATTACGTAAATTATCTTATTAAGTTTTCCCAGGGGTGTCTGCCTGTGAGACAGGAAGGTTTGGGAGCTGTGTGTGTTACAGTAGTTTTTTTGTCTTGTAATTACTTGAAAGGGTCTGAATTTCTGAGGCTTGTCAGACAAGTGATATTTCTCTGATTTAGGTAAAAGATGTTAGGTAATGTCTGAAAGAGCAGAAGGTACTTGAATAGTATATTCCATCAACTAAAATACATAGTACTTGTAGTCACACATGCTAAGAGCTTTGAATTATAGCTACCACTGAGGCTGGCAACACAGATGTTCAGACATGACAGGGTGCGGGAAGTAAGACTGATTGCTAAAAAAAAAAATAAAATAGAATTGGAGAGGAGGTGTATCCCAGAAAATTAATTAATTGATAGTTTTTGGAGAGATGAAGATTTTTTAAAGGTTATATTATCTAAAATAGTTATTATATTGTTTAGAGTAGTCAGCAGGAGGATTATTCTAGAAGAGATGGAGAGGGTACCTTGAGCCAGCACTATCTGTTCTTAAATTCATTAGGAAGGAGACTGAAAGTCTGTAGAAACTTCTAGGCAAATACCAGCTCCTTCTGCATTTGATGGTTTTGCCAGGGAGGATTCACCTCGCTAGCTAAGTGTGCACTAAAATATATGATATCTGGCTTTCTCAGGGTCTTCCATTCTTTAATGCATTCGGATTTTATCATCATTCTGGCTTAGATAATGGTCCTGTTTATATTTTTGCATTTTTCCTTTGCAGAGAAAGAAAATTCGCCATAAATATGAACTCTCCTTCAGCTGGCTCTTCTGCATTTCTAGTAAGATTGTCTGCTATTAGTTATTTGTTCTTTTCAGAGACTGAGTGCAGTAGGAAGCCATTCATCAGCATGATGAAGGTCAGTTCAGACTCCTGTAATTTAATTTCTACATATGCTTCTTCTCTCTGTATCTGGTCTGTGGTAAACAAGACAGCTTGCTCCCATGCATCAGTCTGACCATAGCTGAGAAGATGAAAATTGCTGTAGCAGCTACTTGGTGTTCATCTTTTCAGAATGAGCCACAGATGAAAATAAAATTTGGGTTGAGAATTCCATGGTGCAGATGGCCACCTGAACCAGCAATACAGTGTTATTGTTCTTGTAAATGAGCTTTCTTCTCAGGTACTGGTCAGCTTTGAAACCTAAGGAAAACCAGAGGGGTATGGCTGGCATTCCAGACTTCAAACAAATCACAGAGGGAGAGATAACAGCCCTGAAGTTTAAAGCACTGACTGTTTAAGACTAATACACATTAAGAGTAACAAGGTCAAAAATCTCAGTTGCATTCTCTTGCTAATTTATCAGTATAATTTAGCATGCAATAATGAGACTGAACTCGCTCAACCCTACCACTGAGCCATGCAAGCAATAACTTGTTAGTGTTAGTTATTTCTCTGCCAATAACTTCTGCTTTGTGAATGTTAACTGCTGTTTTATTGTTATGCATGGGTATTTTGTGTAATTTTGTTATTTAATATATTGTGATAATTAAGATAATAGAACTAGGACTATTTTTTTCATGATGCTTCTTACTTTTAATATTGTTTGCGTAGCCCAAAGTAACTGTTTTCCAACTTTCCTACAAGGCCTAATAAAAGATGTTCCCTCTCCTCACAAGCCTTTCTTCTATCACAGAAGAATCCTGTAAATTTGAAGGGATCTTTTAAGATCATCTGGTCCAATAGCTCTGCTTGAGGTGCTTGCCCAGGACCCTCTCCAGTCAGGTCCTGAGTATCTCCACAGAGGGAGACTTCACAACCTCTCTGTGCCAATGCACACCGAGTGTTGTTACCATCACTGTTAGAACAAACCCTTCTTACTTGTGTTCAGATGGAATGTAATGGTTTTTGTGTGTTTTCTTTTTTGTTTCCCTCCATCATCGCTTCTGCTGTCAATTGGCACTACTGAGAGAGCCTGATCCCTCTTCATCACTCCATCCCATCAAGTATTTATATACATGGATAGGTTCTCCCAAAGCCTTTTCTTTCCCAGACTGAATTTAACTATGTAGACAAAGAAGTAATTAAGAAGGTCTAAAAGAGAAATAAAATACACTTTTCCCAACTGAAATTAAACCTTTATCTGGAGGGGTTTGTACAATAATAAGTAGGAATTTTTTTTTTTTTTATGGCACTTGTTGTATTTTTTGTTTCTTTTTTTTTTGTTTATTTTATTTTCTTTCTGAGACTTCCTTGCTGTTTTTATTTATTTAATTTTAATTTAAATTTTAATTTTTATTTGAATTATTTCTATTTATTATACCTGTTATGTCCTGCTATTTATTGCACCTGTTACATTGTGTCTCTAAAGTAAGGAACTATCTTCCTAAGGTTTTTTTGTTTGTTTTGTTGGGGTTTCCTTCAAATCTTCACCAAAGCTTTCTTTCCCCCCTATAGAAAATACCCACATCCTGTGAGTTTTGTGAACATCACCTTTTACAAGGAAGAACTGATGTTTTTCCTGTAGTTGTTCAATAATGTGTTAGAAATAGCCCTGGTAAACTATAAATAAAAGATTATTTGTGGTAGTTGTATTTCTAAATGCTAATAGCAGGGCATCAGCTCATAGATCATTAGTGATGAGCTCCTAATTATATGCCAGTATCACAGTGGGATCCAACCTAACACCAGAAATTTAAATATTTATGAATACAGCCATATTCATGCATGGAAAAATGCAGAACACAGCAGAACTCAAATAGTCTTAGTTTTCTGCAAACTGCTATTTGGGTGAATTGCCTCCTCTTCTAACATGCTTCTTCCAGCTACTTACCTATGATATTTATTCAAATTTCAAAAAGTTTTCTTTGGAGTTCAGTTTTAGACTGTACATAGTTTCAACTTGTCCAAAGGAATGTGTGTAGTCTGCAATGCTACAGGTAATGAATACCTCCTATAATTAGTGTCCACTCCATTTCTACTTGCTGACATGAATTTTGAGTTTAAAATATGGCTGGTATATGTTTAGTCTAGAACTAATGGTCTATTATCTAAATTTTCTGTGATGTAAGTTGGAATTAATGTTTTTTAAAAATCGACTCTTTCTTCAGTGGATATTTACAGTTGTCTGGAAGTAGGAAAGTTTGTTTTGGATAGTGTAGATACTTCAACAGATCAGCTATAAGGGATACTTGTACCTGCAAGTGGTAAGAACTGGAGGGAAGAAGATGGGCTTTATTTGGTGTGTTTTTACAGAACCTCACCTTACAGGCCCTAGAAAACATCATCTTTATTGATGTGAAAGTAACCAGCCTTTCCCATCCCTGAAAGAAAGTAGTGTGAGAGTTTCTTTTCAGGCATAATCATATTCTCCAGAATAAAGCTTGAGAAAAACACTAAAACAAACACTTTTTTAATATTTACTGCAGGTTCTCAACCCTGAAGGCTTGGAGGATCTTTTCTTTTGTGCCCCTTTGAAGGCAATACACACTTACTTATCCTGCTCAGTCTTTGGATCTAATGAGACAGCTCACCTCTAGATCTCTTTCAAATGAGTCACTTCCTCCTTCTGTAGTAATTTTCATCTTTTTCATTGAAAACTTTAATTGAAAAAGATGTGCTGGCAACTGATGCCCTGTCTCTTAAAGGGCTTTCTCTGTACAGGCTGCAGTCTCTGCTTGGGACTTGTTGGCTCTGCTGCAATTCAGACACCAGTTATAGTAATTTTCAATGGAATGTATCTATGACCAGTTACGTGTATTTCCACAGAAGGTATTATTCAAAGATCCCTAAGCAGTTTTTGGAATTAAGGGTTACTAAGATTCATATCGAATCTGCATGGTATGTGATGGTAATGAGAAAATCAGTATGTCTAGCAGTGAGCAATCTCTGTTTTAGAAAGTAGTGTCTTTTAAAAATGACTTGCCAAGAAATTCAGAATGCCTATTCTCTTCCCACCTGCTCCCCACCCAGCCCCACAAACTGTATACCTGTATCCCTCTCATACATATCATAGTGGCATAGAGTCCTTGTTGCCCCACTGGCCAGATGCTGCTGGTCAGAGACTGGAAAAGCTTCTCCTGATAGCACATTTTCCCATGTCAGCTGAATCCTTTCCTTGTTATTCAACAGACTCTCTGGCACAAGACTCAATACTGGGCCATGTGACGGGTCTGCCGAGGCATGAAATGAAAGTTCAATATCTAAGGGAAATTGCACAAGGAATTTGTTGAGTCACGCTTACCCAAAGTATGGCAGGGTGAAAATTGCCAAGTTGTTCTGCAGCAGTGGTTTGCATAGTCCAAAAATCTGTCTTTGACAGAGAGAAGTGTTGAGTCCATTGTGGTGTGTTGCTGAGGTGGTGCCTGTCCCTTGGTCCTGGACAGCTCTGGTTCTGTCTGGGGGAGACTGGAACATGGTCTGAAACCAGCAATGTCCCAACCCTTGTGGTGGTTCATGATCTTCATCAGAACAAAACAAGAAAAATTATCTGGTAAGGAAATGTGAGGTGCTTCTCATTAGCCATGGTCCTAGAAGGTTCCCATTTTACTCAAATCTACCTTTCATTATTTTCGTGATGAATATCCTAGCATGCATATTGAAGTGAAAAATAAATACAAATTATTAGATTAATTATCACTACATGGTCCTATTGTATAGAAATGGTAGTGTTGCATTGAATCCATACACTCACATAAATTAATACATTTTAAAATACTTTAAAGGTCACCTTTAGTTTTGTTAAATTAAAATATCTGACAGAGGTAATATGCTCTCCAGATTACATAACCAAGTAACTTTGCTTGCAAGTGCAAGCAATCTATTTTCCTGTTTACATGATGCTGCAGATGTTGAACTAAAACCATGCGAGGCAGCATTGTAATATGCCAGGCTTACCTAAGGTTTTGCCCTGCTGATTCTCATTTTTGCTTATATAATTTAGAAGACTTTTTATAAACTCCTTTTACGAAACCCACTTTTATTGGAGCAGTTAACTCTATGTTGAAATAATCAGTAACTTTAATATCTAGAAAACCTATTTTGTAAATAACTCTAATAAAGATTTTTTCCAAGAGTTCAGCTAAAAAAAAACAACAAAAACAAAACACAAAAAATCCCCAACATTCTTACTCTTTCAACTTATCTGAATATAGCTTTCTCATGCCTACTTCTATCCCAGTGATATCCCTGTGGCTTTTAATCCTCCATTCTGCTGTGTATATCACTGGTCTTCTTACACACCAGGGAAGTACCTTTTAATGTACAGAAATCTCCAGAAATGGGATGTGGCAGCTCAATACTGCAAGGTCATTTAAAGTGTTTTCTCAGCTGACTTCTTATTTTGCTAGCTCATGACAGTGGAAATTACTTTGCAGAATAACCTTCCTTCTTGGTGCAGAAGCATTAAGAATCTTGTCATATATCAAATTGTGATTTTTTTTTTACATAATCTGAAGTTCTTGAATAGTGCTCACAAAGAACAAAATACCCCAAACTAGGTTAAGAAACGGGATAACACTTGCAAGGCATATTTTTAAGCAATGAAGTTTCTGAATTTCTATAAGAGGACTTGGAAGTTGCTGGTTTCAGATGCCTGGATTAGTGTAGTGCTTATCTTCCCACTGTTTTCATCTGGTGCTTTTCTGGGTCCTCAATTATTTTAAGCACGGGGCAAAATTTACCCCTGGCAAAATGCACCTCTCCAAGTGGAGTTCAACTGACAAAAGAAAAAATCTTATATGAAAATTTCCTTAATTTTTTTACTTATTTTAAGTTTTGGTAATTTTTGTATGTACATTAACTAGAAATATGAGCCTATAATACTCTCTTACTTTCTTAGGTCATGTCTACAATTTCCTCTTGTAAGAGTATTTTTTTACCTGCAGGAACATAGTTCTTCTCTGGTCACAAATCAGCAAATTGTTCAGCATCTGTGGAGATACTTACTGTCACATCAGATCTCAGAATTAATAACATTTATAGAACAAATGGGAGATTTATTTGAATGACTCCACCAAGCTGTCTTGATTTGATTTTGGTGGTTCTAGTCTAAATGTCAGGTTGTTGGGATTAATTTTTAAAAGTTAGGAAAGCAAGTAAACTTTTTAAACAGTGTAAGATAATTGAACATGCTTTATTAAGTCTGGACATTGCCTACACTGAAATTAGAATAGTAATAATAAAATAAAATATCACTCCAGGACATAAACCTTAAACAAAAAGGTTTGAAAAGACCTCTGGAGGTCCTGCTGAAAGCAAAAATAAGTTGTACTGAGCTGCTGTAGGGCTTTTCCAGTTGTGATTTAAATACTCCAGACAATGATTCCATGTTGTTTCTGTGTTGTTACATTCCCATATGGAAGAATTATATCCCTGCAAGACTCTTACAGATAGTGCTTGTATAGATTGATAATGGTCTGCATCATGTATTTTGTGTGTGGTTTTAGAAGCATGTACAATACTCAGTTTAATGTCCCTCTTCTGACATTCAGCTGAATTTTTCTGTCACTTTTCTATTCTTTTACACTATAAGATGTACCTAAAATCTCTTCTGTATACATTGTTTTCCACTAGTAAGATAGACAATAAGTATTTAATAAAAAATCTTGACCCACCCAGAAGTTAATGGCAAAGATCCCATATACTACAGTGAGATTAAGTTACATGGAAGATATATGTAAAATATGTCCCTTTTCAGATAGCTGTAAATATGAAAAGATCTTTGGCAATATAAAAAATGGATATTTCACTTACCACATTATTTACCTTTATTGCAGTATTTGTACTATTTCTGACACTTCATGTAGGAAATTCCTCAAACACTCCATAAATTTAAGGAATGATCCTGGTAAATGTCTCGTTGTTGCTGGCTCCCAATGTAAGATGAAACATAGGACATATAATACTATACAGTGCTGTCACAAAAAATAAATCTTTCTATTTATGCCTTGGACATCTCTTGATTCTGAAAACTTCTTGAAGTCAAGGTATCACAGCTAGAGCATAGTTTTAGACAATTTTTTCTAGGTCAGCAACAAAAAAGGTCTTTCTCAAGTTTTAAGGAAGCTTTTAGTAAATTTTCAAACACTTGGTTAAGATTTAAATGAAACATAAAGGAGTTGAGGAATGTGCAAAAGACCTGGAGGGAATGACTGAATATTGCCATAGGCATAAGAAGAAAACAAGAAACATTTTGTGTGGAAATAGGAGAGAGCTGAGAAACTTGGGAGAAATCTGATCTAGAAAAAGTTGTTACATTTATATGGAAAAAATGTGATGCAATTCATATGAATTTTTTCCACTAACTACACTGTAAAGCAGCCACTGTGGCCCCTGACCTATTTCTTGCTCAGATCAGACAGCATCCTTATAAACAATTTCTAGCCACCTTTTAGAAGTTAGAGTTGGGCAAGACTTTCAGAAAATTCAAGTGTTACTGACCTGTTTGGGGGGATAATTTGGGGGATAAATGCATAAGGCTGGATATGATTATTATGGAGGTTGGAGTAATTAATTACTTCAGGGCAGACACAAACAGTCATAGGGTCACAGAATCATATAATCATTAAGGTTGAAAAAGACCTCAAGATCATCAGCTCCAACTGCTAACCTGGCACCAGCAGAAAGCCATATTGCCCACTACCACTTCCACACATCTTTTGAACAGTTCCAGAGATGGATTCCTGCACTTCCCTGGGCAGTCTGTTCAAGTGCTTGACAACCGTTTCAGGACAGAAATTATTCCCTATATCCAATCCAATCCTCCCCCTGTGCATCTTGAGGACATTTCTTCTTGTCCTGTCTCTTGTTACCTGCGAGAAGAGGCTGACCCCCATTGGGCTATGACCTCCTTTCAGGCAGTTGTGGAGGGAGATAAAGACCTTCTGAGCCTCCTTTTCTCCAGGAGAAATACCCCCAACTTCCTCAGCCTCTGTTCATAAAGCTTGTGCTCCAGACTTTTCATTGCCCTTCCCTGGACACCCTCCAGCATCTCAATATTTTTACTAGCCACAATCAGGTTTTAAGAAAAAAAAGTACCCTTTCAGTGCTTTTTCTAATACATCTTTACTCTCAACTTAGAGTCAACCAAGAATTTCTGATTACTCTTCAGCTTACTTGCTATCTGAACCTTCCCTACATGCACATTGTAACTTCCAGAGCAGATGTCAGCCTCTGAAAACATAAAGTCTCTGCTTCAGTGTGATCCCTAGCTCTTTGCTTTTTAGCACTGGCAGAGAAGGAGCAACGTCAAATGGAGCACTGTGTTCCTGAGGTACCCCAGAGACACTTCTCAAATGACTTTTCTGCATATAGACTTGAACAAGCTGTGTGCTGGGTATTCCTCTGGTAGAGGAGCAGATATAAAGAAGGGCCAGAGGGGACATGGAATAATAAAATTGCTACAGTGGTACTGCCTTTTTTTTTTTTTTTTCTTGTGAGGTCCTGAACACCTACCACTACCAGAAAACTACAGCTAATGTGGAAAATCCACACTGCATAGCAGGAGAACAGGCTGTTGTTTAGTTTGATAGATGAATCTGTGGAGATTACATTTATATTTATCAGTTTCCCTGTTTGTAAACATAAAATATTTTTGTTTTAGAAGAATGGTTTTCCTGGCTATAAATGAAAGGTCATGTGTCTCATCTTTATTGTATTTAACAGCAGTAAGGGGATGCAGAGTTTAATGTGGATTAGCTCATGACAGATGGCATTGCTAATAGCCCATCAGTTGTCCTGTAGTGGCTTACTGAAGTTCTAATTGTTTGTAGCTGAGGTGCTTATTCATTATATCTCTGCAACTGATGAGGAATACATTCTCTGTCACATGCATTTATCTCCTCTGATTACATGTTATTCTGTCTTTTTCCATGCATTCAAAAGCACTCAAATTTTGGGCATGATTTTCAGGGGGAGTAAGCAGTGCTAAGTGGTTTCTGTTATAGT
Source organism: Parus major (assembly GCF_001522545.3). Taxonomy (NCBI): domain Eukaryota; kingdom Metazoa; phylum Chordata; class Aves; order Passeriformes; family Paridae; genus Parus; species Parus major. Next base: position 125,542,417 of record NC_031769.1, read on the forward strand.
CCAGTGGAGGTGAATTCTCCTAGACAAAGTATATCTTTTCAGCAAGTTCTCACTTTTGGCTACTCAAAGAAAACCTCACAAAACAGCATGACTGCAGAGACTGAATTAACTTGCCAGCTATAGAAATAATGTCTGGAGCACAGCTTCACATATTTTGTTAGGGTCATGAAGATAAACATTCTAATTGTCCCTGATTAGACATCTTTTTTTGCAAGTGCTTTTCACTGTCTTCAATCAGGATATATGTGACAATTTAGCTTTCAGAAGAAAAAGCAATAAATATTCTTCCACAAGCTTTCTTGGTCATCAGGATCTCCAGGTCCTCTTTCCATTTTCCAATATTTAAGAACATTTCTCTATTAATCAGTAAAGGTGTGTGACATTGTAGGAAGACAAAAAGCTTTTGAAAAGATAGAAGACTGTGACCAGAGCTCTAGTCCATGAACAGTAGTAAAACAGATTGGTTTACTTTAAGTAGTATAAGTCCTAGACACTAAAGGAGTCACTTTTAATTTACACTGGTACAGAGGAACAAGTTGCCTTACCCTGATACACATGAACTTAGATTCTGTCTTTGTAAGGAAAAATGAGTATTGGAAATGTTACTGTGGTTTTGGTGGTGGCTTTTCAGTCTCCAGTAAAGTGGAATCACGATGTATGGATTCAGTATTTAACTACCATTTCCTCACTCTGCTTTGGATGGCAATCACTTAAACTAAAATGCAGTATTAACTAAAATTCAAAAACACATGGCAACAACTTAGTCCCTTATGATACAGTTATTTTGAAATTACTTTCAAAAATGTGGACCCCTGTTGCCTAGCTTTTAATTTGTATATTTTCTTAAGCATATAATAGTATAGACATCCCACTGTAAGACTGGCACCATTCATAAGTTGAGGGAATGAAAATTCAGTTTGTTTTTATTAATTCATGCAGGAGCAGCCCATGTCTGGTATGCAAAACCTACATTCACCAGTTTGTATTTAAACACTGAAAAAAGAAATACATTCTGTCTTTATTGCTACAGTTGCTTTAAATTAAAATTGCAAAGGAATACAATTCTAGGTAACACAAAGCTTCTTTCACTTCTCTTTAACAAAAAGTTTTATGAACATGCTGATGTATTTTGTAAACATAATAAATTTTATCTAGTGAATCGGTGGGAAAACATAGCCCCAAGGCTCTACTCTTTTAGTGTCTCTCTGAAATGATACTGCTAATGTTATTTGCTAAAACTGTCATAAAAGTAAGGAAAAAAACCCTTTTAGTAAGTGCTTGCAACATTTTAATACTAATGGCATGGCATTTGCTCAAATGAGAACATTTTGGTAAATGCTTGCAGAACAAAAGGCATTGCATTTTCTTTACACAAATTAAAGATAGAGCAGTAAAGGTCATATATAAAACTTTGCCAAATAACTCTCTGCATTGGTTTTACAGTTTGTTAGGAGGAGAGGCTCTGGTCTGCTTGTGACATGGAGAAAAAGTGCTGGTTTGACTGTCTTTGTGAAAGTGAAGTATCAGTGGAGCAAACCATAGGGTGAGAAGAGACAAGCTGCACAAAGACAATGACCAGGGCAAGCCTTCAAGGTCTAAGATGACAAAGAACAACCCAAAAAGCTCATCAGTGGATATTGCAGGTTCCAATGTTCATTGATTTTCCATCCTGGGCTTTGGCAGCTGTAATGTCACTGTCAGTCTAACGCTGAGGCTCTGGAAAAACAGTAGCCCATGTGGGGGATTTTCCTAAGGCTATATTTGAAAAACTGAAAAGGGGGAGAAAGGCAATGAAAAATTATTGTAATTTCATTTGCTCATGGACATTAGTGCTCTCAGTCATTTGGGATAAGGAAAACATTTTTCCTACTTCTACAATGTATCCCTATGGTTCATAAAGGCAAGAGTTGGACCCGAGCTTCACAGTAACTTGGCAACCATCATGCAGTAATCTTCAAGCAAAAGATAAGGTCAGACCTCCATAGATGTTTCCAAGCTGGTTCCTGTCAATATGTCTTCTGTATTAATTGGGTTGGAGTTAGAAAATCTCTTTACTACAAATGTTTTAAAAACCTCATTATAAAGACTAGTCTAGATTTGCAGTTGTGTTAATTTTTTCTCCATTTTTCATCTGTAGGAAAAAAACACCTTTTCCATATGACTACATATTGAGAAAGAAAATATTTTAGACATGGTATATAGAAATGTAAAAAAAAAATATAGGGAAAAAATTTTTTTCCAGACTATATTTTGCTAAATCTTCTTTTGTATGATAAAACTGCTAAAAATATTTCATAGCTTTAAGTGTTGGGGGATTTTTTTTCCATTTCTCTTGGATACTGAGTTTGCTGCTAAGGATTGCTTCTGCCCTCAACAGGGAAGATTTGAACAGAGGTTTTGAAAGGTGTCAGTTGAAGGCATTCTGAAGTGCACATTAAATATGTCACGGCTGAATAGCAAAACTAGTATTTATGTTGCTAGTTAGATTATATTTACCTTCTATTAAAAATTGCTAGCTTATAGAAATTATACTATGCTATATTACAAGTAGATCAATCTTTCCAAACACAGTTTGATTTCAAATTTTCAGTTTGATTGTAATTTGAAAGAAATCCCTAGTCTTTTGCTTTTCCTTAAAGTAATTGCTAAGAGCATTACCAGATATATTTTATCTTGTGTCATAATCACCAGAAAATAACATGTTTTATTCCTATAAATAGTCTGCTTGATAGATTGAATTTTATGTAGAGTCTCTTGGCATGACTATGTTTTCTCCAGCTTGGATGATATTCTTGCATACTGTAGCATCCCTAAAGTAATTTAGACAGTTTCCGTTATATCTCCAACTAATTTTTAATTAATATTTGATATCAGAATGAATATTTTTAATAAATTCTTAATTTTGGTGTAACTCTGATACCTGAATAGGCAAACTACAGGATTGAAGGTACTTTGTCAAATTAGTAGAATAATAAATATAACCACAATATGTACCGGTATACATTTACGTAAAATTACAAATGGAGTGGGAGAAGGAATGTCTTATAATTATTTTAAAGAAAAAATTAACCAAAGCCCATAAAAACTATGTAGTCAGTTGGAAATTAGTTTAAATAAATATTTAGGTGAATGTTGAAGGGAAAATATGCTATCAAGCAGCTTTAGTAGATTATGCAATAGCTTTTTAAAGAGAAACAGTCGAAGTCTTCTCGTTTGAGATATATAAAGTTTCAAGGGACAGAAAAATAAAAATTGTACTGTAGGGTACAGTTTCAGCATGGTAGAGAGACACAAAAAATGGTCTGAGAGATGTTTTTCTTTCTCTGATTCTATACTCCTATGAAAATATTTCTCTAACATTAAAGTATCTATCTGTCTGAAATCTTGTGGCAAAATGAGCTCTCCCCTTTCTTCTGTATAAGAGATGGAAAGGGAATGGAGAATTGGATAATATAAAGAGACAAATGGTTAGACTAGTTATAGATATAAAAATAGCAGTCATATTTGAATCTGCATGTATTATATTGACAGGCACCACACACAAAAGAGACGTTTTGGAATGTTACATCAGGAAGCAATCCTACTCTTAACCACTGAAGAACAATAATCTCAAAGCTGCTCTGATATTTCTTAGCCAAGCTCCCTCCTGCTATGAGCACAAGCAGAGAGAAAATGGAATAAAATTATGAACAAAATCTGTGATACATAAACAGGAGGAAAAAGGCTTAGTAGGATAAGAAAAGTGTCTCTTACAATTTTTTCAATTCCAATTCTTCCCAAAATACAGCACAGAAAATGACTGGTTGTATGTGTTTTCAGAGGGGAGAAATTTGTGTTAAATTAAAATAGTTCACACACAGGAGGTTTTGTGCTAGTCTGTCTGAAACTATCCTCACCTCAACAGGTATGTGTAGGAGCCATCAGAATGCCATTATCCTGTCTGTCAAATATTTTTGGACATGTTGTTGTAAGCCCCAAAAGGAATAGACTGACTGCCTCGACACCATTGTCTTTCTCCTTCTGGAGAACACAAAAGTTACCAAACAGATGAGCACAGCTCATGCTGACTGGCTCACCATCAACAGACTTGTCATGAGATTTTGGGTGGTTAGAATCTGAAGGCCTGAGTCTCAGATCAAAGCAGTGGGTAAGAAAAAGCACTCTAAAATTTATTTATTAGGGATTCCCTTTACACAGTGCTCTGATGGGAAGCTAGAACAATATTATATTTTTGATATGCTAATATTAAATTAATATATGTTTTAATGAGTATCTATCTATCCATCCACTGTCCCATCTGGAGCTCTGAACAATCTGATCTAGTGAAAGGTGTCCTAGCAGGAGGAATGGAATTAGATGATCATTAAGATCCCTTCCAACACAAGTCATTCTATGATTCTATGATATTATTGGAATTACCTGCATGCTGCTTATGTCTCAATTTCCATTTGAATGGACAGATAATAATAAATAAGTAAATAAATAGTGTGCTGGAAAAGCATCTTTCAATTAATATTTCAAAATGCCGCAACATAAGTGAGTGAGTAATCTGATTTTTTGTGTTACAGGTAAAGAGACCAAGGAATAGAGAGGTAGTTTAAAAAATAAGGAATGCTTACAGCTCAGAGTACCAGTGTGTGCAGGGTTTTTTTTATCATTTAGATGTCTCATTTCACTGAATATGCAATTAAAATTCTAACTCAAAGAATGGAGTAAATTAATGCATCCTGCCATATATTTTGAGTCAGTGGCAAAAATGAGAAAAGGATGCATCAAACTTGTCTAATCTTGCAGTGAGAAATCTATCCAAAATCCAGTTAAAAATACCCATTGTCTTGTGTTTTATCCACAAATTTAGGGGAGTTTTAACATTTTATTCAGTTGAGCTGAGTCAGGTCATTCAGGTTTTAAATAGCAAGCAAGCATCTTTCAAGGAAAGTAGATGCCAGTGCTTACTAGTCAGCTTGCATAAAGGAGCAGCAGAGCTCTTTGATTCTAAATAAAGTGAGAGAAAATTCAGAAAAGCTTGAGGAATAGCTGGTATTATCTGATCAATTTTATAAAGAGATTTTTGGAATATCAATGAAAACCAGGAAAGAAGCCAATGGGGCAGAGTAGGAGAGAGATCAAGAACAAGAGGAAAGATGGAGGCTCAAATTGGAACCACTACCTTTAAAATGGCATTTAATAATAAGTTTATGTATTGGTTTTTTAAACTTACATTTGGCTTTAACTTGTAACACAAGCTTCTAGCCTGATTGCATTTTTTTATGTGAAAAATATCTGATCCTAGGTTAATTTTAAAACCCAGATTAACCATTTTTTGTATTTAAAAAAAAAAAAAAGTCCTCTGGAAAGAAAAAAGGAATATATCACCTTAAAATGAAAAGCAGATTGTAGGTATTCCTGTGAACACATGTTCTTTATTTGCTGCTGTCACTGACCACATTGGGGTTCCAGAGAAGTAATTTGCCTTTTGAAAAACACCTACTGCATCTGGGTGTTGGATGCCATATCAAAATCTCTCTACCTGATGACTGCTGACTTTGATCCACTCTAGCCACTGACACAATGTTTAATTGTCTTTTCTGTGAGATTTCCACACCTTTATATTGCTGTGAAAAGACTAACAGTAATTGTTCTAATGTCAAGTCCAGAGATAATAAAAATTCACTTTTTAAAATCTAAATTTTTTTGTTCATGCATTTCTTTACTGACTACTTACATGAAACAAAATAAAGCAAAGAATATTGAAAAATACTTGAAATTTAATTAAAGGAAAGAAATCTGTATCTGATTATCTTGTCCATGAATGAAGTAGAGTGGAATAAGAAAAACATCCAGAATACATTCACCCTATAGTACAAGAATGGTGAAGATGGAATGGTTTGTATATATACATGTACACATATATATAGGAAATGATCTTTTATGGTTCAAGTCAGGGTGAGTGGAACAGGTGAATGTGCAGGGTTCATCCAGAAGCTGTACACAGTATAACACAGTCATATCCCACTGCACCTTATGTATAGCTATTAAATTGTACTCATCTTGTTCTAAAGCTGATTCCTATGATTCCAGTTGAGCCATGGTGCTGTAGTGGACACAAGGACTGTAACTTAAAATTATGGTTGCTCCAAAAAGTCTGTTTTTTCAGTCTTGCCCATCTGTTGCTGAGATAGGCTAATTGATCTCCCCATTTTAATTTAAAGTAAAATTAATTTTTGGGAGAACATATTTGGGCCAAAATTCAGAGTCCAGGAAAATCACAAACTACTTGTTGGCATGATAAACACCATCAGATGAAAAATCCTGATGATAAATACAATAAAAAATCTAATGTCCATAGTGAGTCATGTCTAAGACTGAAGGGTCTGGTATTTAATTTTAGTGGCCACGAGCAGACACTTAGGAAGCAAACAGACATGGTACTACTTCTTAACAATTTTCTAGCTGTCAGTTATTTCATATCTTGGAATTCCTCAGTCTGTTTTATTTTCTGAATTAAGGAATTCACAAATTATTTCTTTACATGAATAGAAGAAAACTGCCAATTTATTGTATAAGCTTTAGCACAGTATAGGCTAATTGGTACATTAGTTCATCTAATGTAGTCCAAAGAGAAAGAAAAGAATAAGGGAAGTGCAGAGTGTTCCAACCACACATTTTCCTTTTCCACCACAGGTGTTTCTGTACTCCTTCAGTCTTATCTCTGGGGTATGAAATAAGTAGACTGCAAAAGAGCTCTGAAAGTTTGTTGGTCCAGCTTCTACACTAGATGAGTCCTAATGAATGGTGACAGAAATACAATCCATGAGTTAGCTCCCAAATGACACACAAGACCACTAGCAGTGACTAAATACTTCTTAAAGGCTCTTTTCTCTCATTCTCTGTACTGCAATAGTTAGCTAGATACTTAATTCCACCTTAAATAGTAAATGGAAATAAAGTTGATATAAAGTGAATGTTTAGGTGGATTTTGCATTAGGTAGGGCACATCAAATGAGATCAAGACAGGAAGTATTCAGTCTTGAATTTTCTTGTATCTTTTCAGTACTTATTTTTTATTAGTAAAATATACACCCTAAAAGAGTTTGTGATAGTTGTGAACTGAAACTGCTGTTTGCTACATGATTAATTAATTAATCCTTGCATGATTAGTTTTAGATGAATTAATCCTTACATGGTTACAAGTGTGGTTCTGTTTGTACACATAACTAGGCTGCTGGCTTTGGAAAACTTGCTCAACAGTTGGAGTTTCTCAGGCAATATCTTCTTGAACAAGAAAGATTTCATTTAATGTGAATGTTCTGGATCAGAGTTTTATTCTGGGGTATGTCAATATACTGTCATATACCATATGGGATTATATACACACATATATCAACAAGAGAACTGAAAAGAAATTGTAACCCATTAGAGCAAAAATCCAGGTCAGACATTGCTTTTTGTTTCATATGGCACCTGTGAAATATTCTTAAAGATATTTTCAGGAGAGAAATAATTATCTCTGTAGTGATTTAAAGATGAACAAACCTTTCCCTCCCCTCAGAAAATCACAAATAACAGAACTGGAGAAAAACCTACTTTCTAGATTTATACAGTTACACCCAAAACAAAAATCTTCTCATGACAAAGAAACATATGCAGAATTATGCAAAGACAAAGGTTAACAGAGCTCATTAATTAGATAGTTGGACATACTTATTTAAGACAAACACAAACTTTAATAAGTAGTGGGGGAAACCAATCATATGGAACTTCCTAGCCAAAATTATTTTGCAGACAGAATTATTCTCATTTTCCTGATAGTGCTAATGTAATTACTATGAAATGACAATAAGTCTTCTGTTGATTCCTATATGTCAGTATTTTAGTCAAGGTCTTCACTTAAAAAATCTTTAAATCTGTATTTTAAGGGACTCAGTCCTTCATTTAAACTCCAAACAAAAGCTGGTCACTTCAGAGGAAATTATAATAGTGATAAAGTCATTTTACTCAGGAAAAAAGACAAAAACCTAAACCCCTCTTGTGGAAAACAAGAACTCAGAGGAATTCTATGAATAATTTAAAGATCAATTAGCACTGTGTTGATAGGAACTTCTACTAATTCTTTACAGACAGAATTCTTTTTTTCTGTGCAGACAGCAATAATTTCTATATTATTTATAAAAGACAAAAAATTATTCTAGCTTTTGAGACATGGTGCCATATCATTAATCAGTTTCAGCTGTAAAACAAACTTAAAGACTTGGCTGTTCATCCAATTTTATACAGATTAATTTACTCAGAGCAATAATGATACCCAGATTTAAGGAAGAAAATCTGTGAATGGATATATCTATGCATATATGTGAAATCCAAGTATTATATCTTACTAATTGATACATTTCTGCCTAACAGATAAAAAGAGTACAAGGCAATAGTTCACCCAAGTGAATTTATCTCTGAAAACACATGTATATAAAATGTAGAAGACTGGAATTTCTCTATCATTAAAATGGTGAATTTCTCTTTTGACAGATGCATGAACATAATTTCTGTTTACCTGTACAGGTTGTACAAGCCTCATGTAAGGGAAGGAGGAATTTTTTTTTTTTTTCAAAAACTGGTATGAACTAAGTTCCTTTACTTCAAGAGTTTTGAACAATTATATGTGCTCAGAATAATCTAACAGTTCTGCCAAGAAAATTTCTGTTTTCTTGAAACAGCATATTCTGGTGATAAAGGAGTGTGATGTGTGTGTGATAATTTAAAATCAGGGTGTTCTGTTAGCTACAGAGGGAAGTCCTTGGAAGTCCTGCCGCTAACTCAGTCAAGAAACATAAAAACTCAAAGCCATTTGCAAACCAGACTCTGTGTGTTAAATTGGAAGACATTATTAGTAGGGATGACATGTCTATGCTCTTAGGAGCAGCCTCTGGATTTAGTCCCAGGAGAGGTTTAGTTGAGACCATGTGTGCTGCCTGCAGGCTGCCTGGTGAAGGATCCCATTTCTCTCCAGCCATAGCACGTTTTCTGGCTTGCTGGGCACATGGAGCTGAGTGCTCCTGAGGACAGCCTCAGGTCCTCCCTCCAGCAGGGCGTACACCCTTGCACAGGGAGCATGGACAATTATCTTTAGAACATTTGTCTAAAAGCTGAGCCCTGCAAGTCATACTGCAAACCCATACAAATAAAACCTATTTTGTGGGTGGGATACACATTTCTTCTGCAAATATTAAGACTGGCATGTTATAAGATGTGTAATTAAAAGCGGCATACACTGAATTGTTTGAAAAGTGAAGGAGACCTTATTCAGCCGTAGGTTTAAGAATAAAATGTTTTACAGCCCTGAAACACACTGTAGCAGAACTAGGAATAGTGTTTCAGGGATTGATATAATAATGTCTTTATGTTTTTAATAGTTTCACAGTAGAATTACCTAGCAGAAATACAAAAAAGACAGCATGGAGACTGTGTAGTACTGTAGAAAGGTAGCTGCAAATAGATAATTTTTTAATGTGCCAAAAACTATGGTTAAGTGTTTTTAATGTCATGTTTCCTTTTTGTACTAGGGGAATACCAGCCTGGTGAGATAGCTCCTTTTGCTCCCAGTCTATGACACCCAGGTGCATTTGTGACTCTCCTTTCTCTATTCTGCTCTGACAGAAGGGCACCTAAATGCATAACCCTGCAGTGTCCACCTTAAATCCCCTCAGATCTTTTTCTGAAGCTGTCTTCTAACTCCTTTTTCAGTCACAGTTATTTCAAAGTAGCACAGTTTTAGAGGAAATACATATAGATTTAATTCTTGGTTGGGTATAAAACAACTGCATATTTTTTAAGGCATAGATGAAAAATTTTGTCATATTAATTTTTGTCACTTTTAGGTTTTCAGTGTAATGTAGCCATATCCAAAGTATTTGTTAGCGTTTTGGAAAAGAGGTTTAACCTCCTGACCAAATGAAATGTATTTCATTTGAAATTAATGCTGTTCATTATCTCTCATCTTCATTAATATTTGTCAAATTCTCTTACTGCAGGAGGCCAGTAGTTTTTAATTTCTCTTCTTGAAAAAATGTTAGCACAAAAAGTGTGACATTTTTCTTTCTCAAGAACAGGATAAAAGAGAATTGAAGTAATATCTTACATGAATAAAAATATATAGAAACACTTTGCAGATATGAAAACCACCTGCTAATATGACTAGAAGGTAGGAAGTCTGTGAACACTGATCAATATAGAATATATAATATTTAATTACATTCATGGGATTAAAGTCTAAGTAAAATATTAAAAATTAAAGTTGTTATGAGAAATTTTAAGCAATCTGTTCAAGATGAAATTTCAGATGGTGACAAAGGAATTTGTAATTTGTGTTAGTCTCATGTTTCTGTGGATTTTTATTCCTTTGAAATAAATAGGAAGAAATATGAATCACAGGTGAATCTTCAGTAATAAAAATAGTTTGTCACCACAGTTCACCCCAAAGTGAACTTTACATTGTATTATAAGAAAAGGTCAATATATTGTTGCTTGAAAACATAAATCATTTATTTGAAGCATTAAAGGGAAATTAACTAAATGTAGATCTTACTTTTGCCCATTTCCTGGTCAGAAGTTCTTCTGTTTAACCTAGAATAATAATTTAACTTATTTTTTTACTGTTCACATCCAATGTATAGTTATTCTTTTTCTCAGCTGTATGTTTAATATTCTTACCTAATCCTGTAATAATACATCTACTTTTAAGAGTGCATATATCTGAATTTCTGAATCCGAATTTCTTTAAGAATGTAAGTACATGTTAAAAATACTAAAAATCAAAGTTGATACAAGCTACATATTTATAATAAATACCCCCCAATCATGCAATTGTGGCAGGTATTCTATGTACTAGCAAGGTAAATAAGACAATATAAGGCTTATAACACCTGTTTGTGAACAGCTGAGGCTGTAAATTTTCTTACATCTAGAAAAAAACATAAAGTTTCAATATGCAAAAGTTAGTGAAAAAAGGAAAAAAAGCCTACAATCAAATTTAGCAGTGCTTGACATGATAGGCTAAATAAAAAATGTACTGAAATATCTATTTTATTATGGATTTTGACAAAGGTGCTTCCCCTAAAGACATATTGTAATTCTGAGGGAAAGAGGTGTTAATTGTCTACAATCCACAAGTTCAAGACCTATACAAATATTTACCAATCAGGAAATAACCATGACAGAGGATACATTTTGTGTAATGTATCTGGCAATCTCTTATCAATTATCCTTAACTTCTCTTTACAAAGGAGTCAGGCTGATTCATGTGGTGAGGAAATGTTGTTCTCTTTACACCTAGAAACTAACTGTGACTGAAAAAAAAATTAGATTCTGACTTCCAGTTATGTATTAAAATACACTTAGAAACAGACCTATGTAATAAAGACAAAATGATGATTATTAAACATCATTTGCAGTGCCTTGGTCATGAAATGCATAAAAAGGAAATCACAATCTCTCTTATTAAAATACAGTATTTGAGAAGAGGCCCTTTGTTTTCTGGTTTCTAATGCTAAAAAAACAAAACAAAAAAACCCCCTGGTTTATGCTACTTTTATTCTAACTTTAGTTTGAACCTTAAAAATGTAATTTTTTTTAGATGAGGCAAATGCCTCAGTTGGAAATTGTCCTTGTTTGTTAGGACATAAGATACTTCATAATAATGTATATGTCTCTAAGTGTGAATAGTATTATGGCTGAGATCTTTCTGCACATTCAGTTCTAGTGTTTTAACTTCATTTGAGCTTGTCAAAGCCTGAATTTTTTTTGTTTTGTTTTGTTTTTGGGGTTTCTTTATTGATAAATCTTTTTATTAGTAAAAAAAATCTTAAAATATTTTGTCATGAAATATTACTGGAGTAGCTCAGAAGCTACTAACACCAATGTCAAAGAATGTTTGTGTAGTACTGAATTCTACTACTCTGAGCAAGGTCTGACTTGTATTATAAGGATAGACAACAGAAGCAAGAGAAATGTCTATTTAAAGTGAATGTTAACTCTAAAGATTCAAATCAATGACATGAAAAATTGCACATCTTATTGATAATTCTGGCAGGGTCTTTTATTTTTTGGGAAAGCAGTATATTATACATCAAAGTGTATATGAGGACTCTTACATCTTTTATGGGTCATATTTGAATGAATTTATTTGTCAGTTTTATTGTTCACAATTGCATTTTATTTCATATATTTTTGCTTTCTGAAGCAGTTTATTACATCCTTGGTCAGCAATTTTGAGCATTACAAATGCTGTATAAATAAATCCTGTGCAACGACACCTAATGGATGTCGTAGTTCCACTATAGATAACCTTTGGTTTAGACACCATATTTTCTGTCTCAAAAGAACTAATTCTATTTCAATCTTTGTTATTAGATTTATTTAGATCAGTAATGTTATGTGATGAAAATAACAAAAAAAGAAACATGTTTTTATAATCATTTGCTTGTTTTCTATAAGTACTTTTTGATTTTGCCCCAATTTTGGCTACGGTGGGAGAAGATTTGGGATTTTTGCTCAAAATAATTCCTAAGAACATTTTTGGCAATATTTCAAGATACAGTTAGAACTGGGAAGATTTAAAGCTGAAGCTTGTACAGTTGTGGATACTAGTGTGACAAAACAGCAAAGTGAAAAATCATTAAAAAAACCCAAAACAAAACCAAGCACCTAAATCCCCCAAATAACAACTAATCAAGAGGATATAAGAATATTTAATATTTCCAGTTATCCCTGAATGCACTGTTTCAAATTCTAAATAATAACAGGTAGTGAGATGTGATCTTAAAGGAAAATTCTTGATCTTAAATGTGATCTTAAAGGAAAAATTTTCCCTGCTATGCCCTGCACCTGGCTGCAACTTCTTTTCACTTCACAGCCTTGAGTAGCTCCATGCTCTTCAGTGCTGATCCTGCACAAGCTGAAAGCAGCATCAATTTTCGCATAGATTGTGACAGAAACGCCATTTAGTCCTTACACTGTGATGGGCAGGCGTGCCCTGAATGAAATTTGTTATGGAAAACTTAACAGCCACCTCATGGCTGATTAAGGAACAACAGCATCATCCACTTGCTGAAAGATACTGGTGCTGACAAAAGTCCTTGAGGTGGGTTTAAATCAGGCATATCAGACTTCCATTAAGTATATATACTATTTCCTGGAAAAAAAAAAGTAGGACTACTGAACTAGTGAATATGAAATATTGTGGAACGTCCTCTGACAGGAAAGCTCAAGGACAGTCAGTCAGAAAGCTCAGCAATCTGTTCTTTCTGAAACACCTTCTCAGTGGACAACATAATGGAATTATCAAGATTTTCTCCCTGGCTAAGGATCACATTCTGCCGTGAAGAGGAACCTTAGGAACAGAATCATGTGCAATAAATTACAAAAACCTGGTTCTGATCAGGACAAAAGGACAAAGTAGCCTCCAAGCCACAGTGTCAAAGACAGGATCTGAACTAGGTTGACTTTCAGTATGGTCCAGAACAGTGTCCTCTGCAGTTTTGTGAAAGCAAAACATTTTTGTACTTTGAACTTCTATAGAAAAAGAAGATGCAGAAGAACGTTGCTAGCCAGAGGAGTGCCCTTGGGAATCTGCTTCCAAAAATGTGTTCCTTTTTACTCATTGCCTTCCACACAGCATGGGGCTGCTGACTTTTGCAGCTAGGGATTCCTCAGCAATTTTATGGGCTTGCCATAGAGATGACATGTTGTTTTCCTTCCCAGAGAGCAGGGAACTCTCTTCTCAGTGGTAAAGTACTGGCAAACCTGAGCATTGGTAGGCATACACATCCTTAGTGCTGTATCCCCATCCAGAAATGTATTATTTCACCCCACAATGCCTTACAAGCAGTCTTATTGATACTGTTAGCTTGTAAATAATGGTACACCTTGTGCTTACCTATCTTGCTTGGAATTTCCTGTTTGTATTCATGTATTTATGGAGTGGTGGTTGTCCTTTATGAGCAAAAAAAAGAAAGTAAGGAATAAAATACACATAAATAATGTGTATTTTCTTCAATATCAATGTAAGAAGTGGCAAACTGCTTTCCAAGGATGCTGAGACAGTGAGTAATTTAAATGCCAAGTAGCAAAAGTTGTGAAGAACATTTCATGCAGGTTGATTTGCTTTGAATTGTAATGTTTAATTAAATTTGTTTCATTACATAACTGCTTTAGGAATATCTCTTAGTTTGAACCTCTCTTGCACTTTATCATTCACTCTCTAAATATCTTCATATAAACTTTAGTCAAGGTGAGATATTTGGGCTGGGTAAAATTATAGGAATATTAGCAAAAATATAAAGTCTTTAAAAGCTAGGTTTATTGTATACTTCCTGAAATGTAATGATATTTTCTTGTTAAACTTTGCTCATTTTAACAGAGATTTTTCTTCACAGAAAGTGAGTTTCCTGACTCAGAATGTCAGATTTTCTGAGCTCAGACCTTAGGTTAATGGAAAATCTAATGAACAACAGCTTATTTCTTTAAAGTCAATAAATTGTCCATTAAATGTTCTGGTTTTGATGGAAAAGTAAGTGTTTGATGTTTCTTCCTAGGAAGACATACACTCCTGATGCATTTTCACCTTCACCAAGGAGGAAAATATCTTTAAGTAACATGCCAGGGTTGCAGCCATTTATTGTTAATTTGCTTTATATTCAGGAAACATCTTCGATTTGCCTTATTTCAAAATTGTCTTTAATATATATGAGGCCTAAGCATCTCTTCTTGAAAGAGATAAAAATGTAAAGTCTGATACCATCCACTGTTGGAAATGGAGCACTAAAATAAACAGCTCTTAGATTTAAGTCTGGTGTTGCCAAGTCTAGTGTAAATTTCATGATTTAATAACCTGAAAAACCTCTTTATTTTAATTTTGTTATAAACTAAGAACTAAATATTATTTTCTTCTTATTTATCTTCAGTGTTCTATCTTCTTTGATCTCTAGATCTTAATTTTTAACATTTAACTATGAGCATGTAGGGGTTTTTTTTTTCCCTTATGACAATACTATTCATCTCTCCTGAGATGACAAATTTTCCATCTGGCTTTATATGGAAATGTATACACCTTCCATGCTGGGTGAGAGAGAATGACAAAGCAGCAGTGAAAAGGCTCTACCAAAGACAGTTGTCATCAAACTACATCCCTGCAGAACATTGCTGTGAATTTCAAAGCTGTCACATTGTTTATCACTGTATGAAAGCGTGGCTTGCCTGTCATCTTGGAAAAGCTGAATCAGAGTAAGGAGAGCAAGGACAAGAGGATACAAATAGATGAGGAAAACATTTCTTATAGTGTTTCCCATAGTTTTCTTTTGTCATAATCACATTGCTTGAAGTTGTTTAAAAAAAAATAAAATTATCATGCCAATAAGCATTTTCTTAGACTAAATGTCCCTGATCTTCCTGGAAGCATATAATCAGCAATAATTTCAATACTTTCATTCTTCTCCACATAACTCTTGTCCATGCCCTGCCCGTATCACATGCAAGGATATTTTTGGTTTGTTTGGTTTCCATCAATTAATATTCTTTGTTTTTGCATAATTTGTGAAGTTTAGCATCATAATGTTTATGTCCTCTTTTTTCTCTGGAAGACAAGTGAAACAGGAGGTGTATTTTGAATATTAGCATTTTAGCTGCATTCTTGCTGATGCACTCTGCCTCCTTACCCATGTTACCACCTCTTCAGTCCCAAATGAGTGTCTCTGTGGGAAGGTCTGCAATGGCCAAAGCTGCAATTTCTATTAAGGGATGTTCCAGAAACAGTATGTGCACCTGAACAGTATTCATGGTGGTGGGTACACAGCATTGGGTCTGTTTCCTTCTAACAGGAATTATGTCTTGGTTTAGAGAACAAAATTTGGACTTTTAATGAATGAAGACTGTCTTTCATGTTATAGAGTCATTCTAAATCTTCATTCTGAAAGAATGTACATTTTATTTTTTACAAAGATCAAGCCAATAAACAGATTAAATTAGCACTCCTTCCAATGAGCTCTTGGTTGATTTGCGATTAGCGTGTGTCACACTTCAGTAATGTCAGTTCAAACCTTTTACTCTAATTAGGAGAAGTTAATAAGATATGACATTTTTTAATATGGTGTGTTTTACATTTCTTGCAATGAGGCACATTTGACACTGAGCATAACAATGATAAGGCATCTGGTATTCAAGTAATATAAAAGTAAAATAAATAATATATAAAAAGCAGTCTTACATAATCAAAATAATGCTGCAAATTAAATAATATAATATTTTTAGCTAATGTATCATACTCTAATAGAATATGACATGCCAGTAGTGTTAATGCTTAATATGAAATGACGTGATGTCTAATACAGAAGAAAAACAAGTTTTAAAATGTTGGAATTTCCTGTGCAACAGAAAATTTGACTGCTGTCTGGCTCTAAAGACAGAAGAATGGTGAGGGTGTGAAGAAAAACTGAAAAATAGGAGGGGAAAGTCTGAAGAAAAAGACAAGGTGGTGTGGTTCATACTTTGGGATTAGTGAGATTCACCTGCACCAGGAATTTATAAGCTTGGGTGTCATTTTCCTGTGTTGGCTTCTCCCCTGCACTGAGCACAGGCTGGAACTGGCAGTGCCAGCCTGATGCTGTGAGGGGCAGGAGCAGGGAGCATCAGCTGGCTCAGGGGTAGATCCTGCCTGCACAGTGAAAATGCCCCAGTGGCTAAAAAACATTAGAACCTACCCTGACACAAATACTTCTGTGATCATTACCATAACCTCCTGAGAGCTCAGATTAGGGGTTATGCAAATGAGGTCAAACAAACCCACAAACAAATAAAAACAAGGGAAATTATTCTAATGTCTGTCTAAAGATAACTATCTTTATTGATATGGTAAAAACAGATTTAAAAATGCTTGTTGTAAGACCCAGGAGTAGCAAGATAAATTTGGATAACCGGTTTGGAAATTCATCTCTAGAGTTGTGCATCTTAATGATGCACAACACAAGGGAAATTCTAGTTTATAGTAAAGGGGAGATGCTTTTTAACACATGTTCTGATCAATGAAAAGGGAGATCCATGGACAAGTACATTTTTCATATGTTTGTTCCTTTGAACATTTTCCCTATTTACAGTGATGTTTCTCTGAAAATAGGATGCTCAAGGTCTCTACTGTTGATAATCTCAATTTAAAAATGAGGAATTTACATTTACTGCCTAAATTACCAGTTAGGCTTGGTACATCATTATTTACAATTCGCTTGTACTAAATTGAAATTCCCTGCCTTTTCTAAAATATATAACTCAAGGACATTATGTCACCCATAGAAAATAAAAAAAATTGATTCTTTTTGTTTTTTTTCTTTTCTTTTTAATACAATTAGTATTTCTTCCAGCATCTTCCATTTTACTCTGCTCCATTGCCATATAATTTAAGACCAGACAATGCAACACTTTGTTGTGGTAGATCAGGAACAGTTTGAATAATATTGCATTTTCCAACAGACTGTCTGGCTGCCATTTTGGAATTCTGAAGAGTCTAGGGAAAATTTGAGAATTATAAAGATATTTAATATTAGACTGAATTTTAGAGATATCCTAGGTCCATCAGGATGAAGCTGTCATTCTGTGTCTCAAATTAACAAGAAAGTTTTCCCTTTAAACTGATATATGTATATTCACAAGTCTCTTTAGGTTATGTATAAATTAATTGTCAAAAATTCAACTTAAAAAAAATTCTATTTAAAAAAGCATTTAACCATGTGATTAACAGATAATCAAAAGGGTAAAATAGAAGATCATAATTTCTGGATATTAAGGATTTTTTTTCTTTCTATTGCTGTCTTACCAATATCTGTTCTCACCCCACAACAGCGAGATCTGGTGTAAGCAGCTGATGCTCATTTGAAGGAAATGGGTTTATAGAAATGTTTAATTTCATCCAATAGTATCTTTTTTGATTGGATTTTTTGAACTTAATTAAAACACAACTGCTTAGGACCTTAATTAAGTTTGTCATATGTCAAACAAAGAAGAGCATCCTTACATATATTGTTTTTTATACTGCAGTTGTTAGAACCTAAAAAAGTATCAAGATTAAAATAATTTCTTTTATTCACAGAATTATAGATTGTGGCTAGAATCCTGGTGGAAATATTTTTACAACGTATTTATATTAGTATTATAAACTATTAAGCTCCTAATTTGTAAAGCAGTGCTTGTTTATCTATTATTAGGCCTTGCAGATTTTTTTTTTATGGCATCAGGAACAAAGTAATTAATAATAATAACAACAAGAATTATATAACAACAACAGTACTGTGAGAAATAATACAAAGACTGTAATTTTAGGAGATATGCATTTGTCATGCAGTGAAGCTTGCTTGCATAGTGACCCTTAAATATTTCTAATTTACTAGGGTTCATTGTAACTAATTTGGCTCAAAGAGGCAGGAAATCTCTGCCTCAGAGAATGGAAACTTATATATATTGTTGACAGTATTTAATAAGTTATTTTCTGCAGAGGCCTTCATTTACTGGAAGATATGGGCAGTATTATAAATTATGATGTCCACAGAGTATAATTCAGAGGAAGATAATCCCCTACATATGTGTTTTGTCCAATTGGCCCTCTCTATTCTTCCAAGGAGGTGAAGATTTACAACACGTTTAGGCTTCAGAATCATTATTACCTGTGTCTGCATAACTGTTGACTAAGAAAGTACTTGCATGTTTATTATTAAAATGAAGTCTTCCTTAATGAATTTCAAGTTTTTTTCTGATTTTATTACAGTTACAGATTCAAGTTGCATGCTAATTTTCTTTGGCTTTCGTAGCAATCTATTATAATTGAAATTATATTTTAAAAAAATTATAGTATGAATTTCGTAACTGACATTCTTCAGTCAAAAATACTTTAGGAGACAGAAATTGATGACTTTTTCTTTATTTATTTTTATTTTTACCTATAATTGTCTTAAGAGTATCTTAAAAAACCAAAAAAAACCTCTTAAAACAGTGCACTCAATTATATATTCCTTAGAGCAGAGGAAGTACAGGTTATGTGCTTAATAATACAACAAATGTTCTAAGTAATGTATAGCATTGGTTTATGTTATCTCATATTTCTTCAGATTATTTCAGTTAATCTCATACATGCAGAAAATAAGTCCTCTTCCTTGAGTTTCTGTTACTCCTACTCTGTGCATTATTTTTGAATAAAATCTAATTCTGCATTCAAATTGGTAACTTTTTATTGCCTACATGCACAGATTTTAAAAATCTGTATTGGCTGAATTTTAGTAAAACAGAATGTTTCCCTTTCAGTATGAAAATTGGACATTTTGTTTGATGTCAGTCTAGTTTTCTTACCTCCTTTTCCTAAATCTCTTTTAAACAGCTCTCATTTTGGTGTAATTTTGGAAATTTGGGGGGTGATTCCTTTTGAATCCATAGAATTTTGTGCAAGTAATTCCTTTCAAATTTCTATAGGTTTTACTCCCAGTAACAGTACATGAAATTGTGCTGTAGTGCAGTGCCATAGCTATTAATGGCAGCCTTTTCATGGACAGCCTCTGTAGCTGAGTCACTCTCATGGTGGATGCTTTTTTACTGTTTCAAGTTTCTGCAGTTCTCTGTTACGTTTATTTTCTTCTAATATAACCCTGCAATATCAGTATTACCAAGAAATTCTGTAGATATAAAATACATTCAACATTCCATTTCTTTCATGCACATCTGTCTTCACATTTTTATACATAATACTATACTAGATATAAATCCAGTTATAAAAGTCTTCAGTATGATATTGTGAGTTATAAATTACAAAAATAATTTCTGAGGCAAAAGGTTACATGAAAAGCATTCTTTATTAATGAGACTTAACAAAAATTAGGTAGACAAGCTGTTAAACTGATATGTTTTCAGTTAGCATATTATAAAGGGAAAACCATATTTTAAAAAACTTTTTAAAATAAATGTAGTTGCCCAACATGTAAATTGTTCATCTTCATAAACATTTTTGTGAAAGCATCTTCCTAAACCTGATGTGATGTTTCTCCCTGAAAAAAAAAAGGGACTATTAAACTCTGGGAACAATTGTACACTGAAATGATCCATAGAGACTTCAAGTGAAGGAGAGGCAGAAGCATTCAGTAGCTCAGGGATGTTTTGGAATGATTAAAATCTCCATAGGGTTTTGGTCAGCCCTGTGAAGAAAGTCAGGTTATTCTAGATATCAAAAAGCTTTTCAAAAGTCCTAAGAAAAGCACTGCCTAAAGAGTTGCCCAAACTAAGAAGTTATAGATAGAAGGATTTTGATAGAATTTAGGTTGCCAGAATATGTCAAAAAAGAAAAATTGTGACTGTACAGTTGAAAAAAACAAGCTAAAATATATTTACTTTCCAATACTACTCAGTCAAGAAGGCATCTGGTTCTAAGCCTTATCTCCCCTTACCAACATTTATTGGCATAGACAAGTTTTATTTATTAAAATGGTTGCGTATGAGGAAGTGTTGCTTTCACAGAACAGAAAAGGACTATATTACAATAAAGGTCTATGGTTTCAAATTCAAATATCAGTGATGTTGTCATATTTAAACCAGTCTGAACACACACTGTCCCTTTGATTCTGATTTCCTCAGGAATCTGTGCTGCATGCTCACACCATGTTTGAGAGCACCACGTCTGCTTGCTGCTTTCTGCTTGCTGTGATTTTTTTTTAGATATTGTGGAATATATGGACTGATTGAGGTCAGAGACAAAACTGTCCTCCATTCTCTGGGAAAATTGCTGTTTCCTAAGCTGTAAACAAGTGTCTGGAATTGACTTGTAACAGGTTGTTTCTAAAGGAGAGAAGCTTGTTTCAGCTCTGGTCATTTGAAGATATGGTTCTTGTTTCATATCTCTCTGTATCTAGACACCTCTGCTGTGCCTTTTTTCTCCTCTCAAAGACTCATAATATTTCATTTGGTCCAAATAATGACTTTAGGATCCTTGGGATGGGTTTAAATACTTTAAAAACTGGTTTTATATCACTTTGCATCATTTTAGAATTCCAGTCAGATATATTTGATCTCTTATTTCCTGTTTAATTGTGATGTAATAAAAGTAAAAATAAATTTAAAAAGAGACAAAGAAGTTGTCTGCAAACACAATTTGCACTATTTTCTACAGCGTCTACTTTACATTTTAAATAATTAAAATGGACAAGGCGTAATGTCTTTCAAGGTTGCTTCAGGTGATAACAAATCTGTATTCTGATACCTAGCAATTGGTAATTACAAGTAATTATTTTCATTACAGCAAAATCTGTGTAGTGGCATGTGCAGTTGAAATTCATCAGGAAAGCTGACAGGGAAAGTGAGTAAAAATGCAATGACTTTTAAACCATGCCTATGGAAATTACTTTGGGTGGATAAATATGACAGAAAGTGAAAGAGGCAGTAATTCTAGAGAAGAAGGAAACACAGAGTTGTATAGAAGCATAATAATGTGAGAACATCTACAGAAGAGGGAAAGAGGATGAGAAGGAGTGACAAACCAAATAATTGGAGAAGAAATATTGAAACTATAGTGGGAAATTAAGTCAGATATAAGAAAGGAAAAGATGAAATAAAGAGGAAAGAAAAATGGTTTATCTTGGTTCCTTCACATAAATGATTCTCAGTAAGGGCTCCCTAAACTCAGCAGCCAATGGCAAAGCTGCAATGGGTACTGCAGACCCAGCATTCTTTGTCCTTTGCATTCATCACTCTCCAGACAGAAGTCATCTGCAAGTCTCCTGCTCTGCATTTGTTGCAGCCTGCTTCCTTGTCTGCCCTGCTGTATTCTCATAGACACAAAGACCACGAGCTCTTTGATCATCCCCTCTTTCTTCATGATCACTGGGAGATCTGATTTGTCTCAGAGCAGTTATTGTCTCTATTCTATAGGATTCTTCTTGATACTTTAGCTTTAAATTGCCTAAGCTGTGACAATGATTAGTCATTGTCAGCAAGGAGGTGGAGGTGGTTGGACTGAAAAATGTGTCTGTGTGATGTGATTCACATTCACCTTCAGAAATGGTTTTCTTTCTTTTGGACTGTTCCAAAATCTTCCTGATTCTTTTTATTACTTTTGCTATCTTCATGGCAAATATTGCAGGCAACAGGAAGATTGTTTCCCTTTTACATTGTAATATGTTTTCCTGTTTGGAAACATCACCAATTGTGTTGAGAACAGGATGTTTGTCTTTCTCTATCAGCTTCCCACAGTACAAGACTTATAGATTCATATATCTTTCTGTCTGGACTTGGGTGCCCATCTCACACACAGAGATGAATGCATAGGGCCCAATTACCAAGAGTCACAGAAATTTGTTCCTCACACTGTAGATTGTAATGCTGAAGCAGGATGTGAGCAAATACTGTCCAGAACATCTCCAGTACTGATAAATGCACACTGATAAATATAGTAAACCTATTTAATTTATTAAAGGCCAAAATTAAATATATACCAGGGTGATCAAGAATAATAAATACTGAGTTAATATATATTATCATAAAGTTCAGAAATACAGTGATAAATAGCCTCCACATACCACAAACCAGCTGACCTTAGCCATTCTAACAAATAAAATTTATGTGTTTCAGTAATTCACAGAAGTCACCTACACTGCCTTAGACAACATATATCTTCTATGCCTTTAATGGAGGTGTGATAAGCAAAGCACCTTCTATCATTGTCATGATGAATATAGAGCAGTGAGAAAGTGTAGACATGCTCTTAATCTACTGCTTGATGCTTTTGACACATTTCAATTTGTGCTCAGTGAGTTTGACAGTTGAGATCTAGCCAAGTGTTTCTCAAAGTAATGTATATTTCTGATTTTTTATACAACAACTTTTTGGTGCTTGTATTACTGTGGGAAAGTTTCCAGCACAGTTTCAGTATTCTTTGGTTCTGCATATAAGAATAAGACAAGACTGGATGACTTACCAACAGCAATAGCAGAAAAGGTCCATTTCATTGTATTGTATTCACAAGCAAAAACCAGTGCATTTTTTTTCTGTCATACTTGCTTTTCTAGGATCCAAGCCTTTTGTAGGTGAAATAAATACACTACTAATATCTAGTAATACACTACTAATAATACACTAGATATCTAGTAAGGTCCATCAATAATTTATATTATTTGTCTCTTTTTCAGAATAGATATCTAAATAAGCATAATTTGAAGACTTCACAGGCATTTTGAAGGCAGGTTCATGGTTATAAATTGTCATGTCATATAATCAGAGGCATGGTTTGACTGTGAGTTGGTGGTCATTCTTGGCCAGATGGAATTCCTTCCAAAGACTTTTCAAAGACGCTTTTGGATGCGTTCAAATACTCCAACATACAATTTGGCTGCCAAACACTCTTGACTGATAATTTTTTATGCCCAAAATCTTGTTCCTGAGTTTCTGTTATTACAAAATATATAACATAGATTTTGATGGGTTGCAAGATCACTAAAAAGAGCAAAACCAGAGCAATTTGAGTAAATGTCTGTCCCTATTCACAGTTCTGTACCTGAAGGTCAGCTGTATCTTTTCCTGACACATGTTGTTTAAGGGCCCAAAACATAAAATTAAGATGATGATGCCTTGCTAAAAGCACCAACAGGGGAAGTTAATCTGATTCATAATGTAATGATAAGAAATATAATCCCACTGGAGAGAGGTTAAAAAGAGGCCAAAGTGGAGTCCTCTTAGAACTGATAAGAAAAATTATATAATTAACACATTATTTGATCATCCTATTAAACAGGTTAAAATAAATAAGTGTTCAAATAAAATCAGTGAAATAACACTACCATGAAAGCAGAAGAGAGAAATCAGGTTTAGGTTTCTAGTCTTTTTGATGATTAGAAGGACTAACAAAAGAGCTCGTTAAGAAGTAATAGGCAAGTCAGTAGGGATGATAATGACTAAAATGCTGAGAAAAAAATCACATGACTCTATTAACAGGAATGTTTTTCTTTGTTGATTTCAGCATAATTGCAGTGTAAAACTAGATTCATAGAATGAAGCATCAGCTAAATTACCTAAAAACCGAAAGCAGTTAAGTGTTTCCCATCAAAGATTAAGAGGTATGCATAAGTGAAGAGATTCTGGAACTATTCTGTAGGATTGAAACAGGCCTGCAAACAATTGAAATCTTGGTGATTACTTCACATTACTTGGCTTGCTCTGTTTTTCTGTCGTTAGATTATTTGACATTATATTTCTTTCTTTCACTTTCTTTATCTTATTATGACTGAATTAAAGACTAATGCAACCTGAAGCATCAAGTTTTGTGACATGGAAACTAATTAGAGTAATTATTACTAGTAACAAATTATTCCTTCCACAAGTGTGTATCCCAGCATCACCAGGGACAGAATATCTTCTCTATTTTACTCTAGGTAGCTAAGCAAATTGCTCAAAGTCCTCTGTAAAGATGAAGGAGAGATCCTATTGAGTCTTTAGGAGGCTTATGAAAATTCTATACCCAAATAGATGGATCCCAGTTTGATTCTGGCCTGTAATTTCCTATGCTTTACCTCAACTATTACAGATCCCATCACAGGATTAACTCAATCTGTGTTTACATGTGTGATAGCAAAAAGATTAATAACAGAGGACTCTCTCGCTGCTTATCAGTCGTCCCAGAGTGCAGGCAGAAAAAAACCCAAACCCTCTTATAACCTAAATTAATACCTTAAATATCCAGAACATAAATATTAACCACAATCCTGCCCATTTATCTGATTAAAATAACTCAGAAGAAAGATTGAAATAAGGGATTTGTATGACATGTAGACAGTCCTATACCTTACATTTTATTAGAGTAAAAGTAACTTTGACGTAACTTTGAGAATCTTAGTGTTGGTGTTTTCATTTTAATACAATTTTTCTTAGACTAATCATTGAAGATCAATCCATCTCTGATGGCTATAAAAAAAAAAAAAAGAAAAAAAAAGAGAAAGCAGTGAAGCCTAACTGAAAAAGTAATGGCTCAGAGGCTTTTTTCTGAATCCATACTCCAAGATGAATTTAAATGACACAGCAGGACTTATTTAGAAGTAAAGGTATTGAGTCAAGCAGATCAGACCCAGGGCTTTCTGATTTATTTTTAGTTCAGCATTTGTAGGGCTTAATTGTTAGACATTTCTGAAGAAAGTGAAGTGCCTGTTTCCGTACTCCTGTCATTATGGCTGGTAACAGTAGCACTGCACATAGCAAGATGTACCTTGCATTTTCCATTCTTAGGAGAAAAAAAACAACACCAAACATCAAAAAGATATGACCAAAGTTTGAATCACAGTATTTATTGTAGAATATCTTCCACATATTAAATTTGCCTGTAAAAATCAATGAAATTCCATTTTAGAACAGTAGTGGGGAAAATAAATTGTTTTTTCATGCTCAGTCATTATTTTAAATAACTAATTCAGTTACTGTACTTCAGAGTGAAAATTTAAATCTGGCTTATGAATGGCTGTATGCAAAAAACTCTTTAAATGCAGCTAAGTTGAAAGACTCTAAATCTCATATTGCTCAAAATTGAGCAAGCCACTAAATCTCGTGTTGCTCAAAATTGAATTGAGTGCAGAATTCATCCTTCTGGATCTTCACCCGACTGCCCCATGTCCTCCTGCAAAGAGTATCTGCTCTGGTCTCTAGAGGCTGTAAAAGGTTGTTGACCCTGGGTGGATGACTGGTACCCACTGAAGGCACTCTATTCCTCTCCTCCTCTGCTGGACAGGGGAAAGAAATTGTAACAGAAGACTCATGGGCCAGAAAGACAGGGAGACATCACTCACCAATTGCAATCATGGACAAAAGAGACTGAATTTTGAAAAATTAATTCATTTGACCAATCTGATCAGAGTAGGATAATGAGAAATAAAACCAAACATTAGAAATCTTCCCCACAAAAACACCATCTCCCTTCTTCCTGGGCTTAACTACTTTCCATTTTCTCTTGCTTATCCCCATCAGAGTCACAGGAGGACAGGGAATGGGGGCTGCAGTCAGCTCTTCACATGGTGTCTCTGCCACTCCTTCCTCTTCAGTGGGAAGACTCCTCACGCTCTGTCCCTATAGAGTGAGTCCCTCACACAGGCAGAAGTTCTTCACAAACTGCTCCAGCATGGGTCCCTTCCACAGGGTGCAGTCCCTCAGGAACAGGCTGCTTCACTGTGAGCCCCCCACAGAGTCACAAATTCTGCCAGCAAACCTGCTCCACATGCACTCCTTTCCACAGGTCCTACCAGGAGCCCGGTCAGCACCGGCTCTCTGCAGGGTCACAGCCTCCTCTGGGCACCCACCTGCTCTGGGTGGGGTTCTCCAGGGGCTGCAGGTGACATTTAGATCCTTTGTAGTATAACTACACTTTTAGCTCTACAGACCATGCCTTTATTAATCTGTACAGAACTGTAGCAACTGATGACCTGTACCAGGTCTTTAAGCTCAATATTAACAGACATTTTCAAAATAAGTAATGAAAATGCAATAGAATAGACATAGGTACTACAATTGAACTTATTTTAGATAGCTGTCAATGCTATTAGTAGGGCTATTAATTTTAATGTAGCTACTAAAGCTTAAGTTACTATTAAAATTTTAAAAAAATATTAATGGTAACTATGTAATTGACATGTGATAAACCAATACAGAACTATTAATTATTAGAATGCTACTTTTATTCATATATTTAAAATAAAAAATTATATTAAAATGGTAGAAGTAGAAAAAAACACAACCCCACACTCAGTGTATCTTTTGTGAAATCTCATCATCTGAGTAAATTTCTCTATAAAATAATAAATTTGTTTTCAACTGTTTCAACAGATTTTATTTATTTCAGTTTACTACTTGTTTCTTGTAGAGTATTTCTTTTGTTGAAGTGACTAAACTAAAAGTGCACCGCTTGCCAGGAGTTGTCTTTTTTTTTAGATTAGACAGTCATAAAATGTATTGAGAAATACATTCTAATCTTTTCCTTAATCCTAATCTTTTCAATAAATTTCAAAGAAGTTAAATTGTTTTCAACATTACTTTTTTAAAGGAAAAAAAGATTCTACATTTTCCTCTATCTGCGCAACAAAATTGAGAAACTTTACCTAAGAAAAAGTTCTCCGAATGTTTCATTTTCAGAGAAAAAGTAATTTTCCTTTGAATTCTTTTAAACAATAAACATTTCAACAAGAGCTGGTGCTGAAGCATATTACAGAAGAGAATCTTCTGATGCTGCTCTCTGAGGTTCATTTGTTACAGAAAATCAGCCCAGAGAGTCTTGTTCTCCACAATGTGAATCTTAAACATCTCGTCCATTGTAATAACATAAAAAGAAATTAGGACCATAAGCAGTAGCTCTCTACATTCTTGATGAGCTTCTGCTATTACACGCTTGCTTCATAAATTATCTGTTGGCTCTAAGCCACATTCAGCCTCCACTTGATGCTCTGATCTGTAAGTTGCCAGAGGATCTGAAATACAGGAGGATTCAGCAAGCTGTACTCTGTTATCCTCCCAGCAGCTGAAGTCTGGCACGGCAGCATGACATTTGATTGGTAGATTGCCACCTAATAAATTAATGTAATAGATAATGGGATTTAATTGCTTGAGTCTCTCCTTTCTGTAGCATCAGCTAACCTGATGAGTAGCTTATATTTTTGCTGACACAGTCAGCAGTTCTGTTGGCCTCTACGGTAGTAATATCACTTTTTGGCCAAGTCTGGAGAAAGTCTTTAAGGATTCACCTAACTTTTGTATTCCTGGCTCAGCTACCTATATAGACCTTGTGCAGGCTCCATTTTCTACACATCCATTCCTTATGTGGGAAAATTGCTCCAAATTAATCATCAATAGAAGAAGAGAGAAACTATTTTTGGATGACCATAATTTGGGAGCCCAGTAGCACTCTAGCTCTTCCAAATCCCTGGAAAAAAAATGTTGCTGGGATCAAAAGGCATCTCTTTACGAAATTTATAACAGATTCTGCTGAAACTCCCTATTTTGATACTGCTGTGTAGACACTTCTTATTTCACACTCTAAAGGGAATTACTTACATTTTTGAGATTGGGCTTTATAATTTAGGAAGCATGCTATTTTCTCCTCCTTCCCCACTCTATCCTCTTGTGACACACAAATGTTGACACATCTATATTTTGATTACTCCACCAGTAACATTAGAAAGAAGTTTCATGTACTGTGTGTAATCCTTCCTCACTGCTGTTGGGAGGCAATAGCTATGCAATTGAGGGATAACAGATGTTGTAACTGCATCAGACTATCAGTCATTGATCATGAAAGTGTACCAGAAAAATTTGGGAGTGAAATAGTGTAATAAAAAGGGATACAGGTGAGTAAAGGAAGATCTCTGAAAAACAGAAAGGGAGTCAGATCTGTGGTGATGCACCTTCCCCGGGTCTGTCCATCAAGGGCAAAAATAATTTAGTCCAGATTAACAGGACAAGGATTTTTGGCAGTAATCCTATAGTTATCATATTGGTTATATGTACTAGAGGTTTCTATCATGAAGGATTTACACTTCTTAAATCTCAAGGTTTTTTAAAAAATGTTTGTAGCAGATTAGTGAAGTAAAAATGATGAAAACCAAATATGTAATCTGATCTGGTGTCTAAAGTAGATAATGTGTATTTCCAAAATAAGGAGGAAACCCTGGACACTACTTTTGGAATTGAGACAGAAAGATTACTCCAGCTTTTGATGGCTGGAAAAGTTACCAGCGTCAAGAGTCTTGCTGAAGAAATATTTCTTCTATGAGTTCTGATTGCTTACCCAGTCAGGAGCCCAGATAAGGAAAAATCTTGACATATATTTTTGAAAAGGGGCTCCTGTTTTTGGTTATGTTCACAAACAACTACCAGATAACCTCTCACTTCTGCTGCTTACTTGGGAATGTTCACATTTGACATTGCACTATTTGCCTCAGAAGCTTGGCTGTCAAATATAGTACATGGACACCTGGCACCAGAAATTTTGTGCTCCTAGTGTGGGAAGAATTTTTTTAGAAAATGGCATTTTTGTCCCTCCTTGCCATATTTTAGTCCCAATTCAGCACTGTTGCTCCAGCTACGCTCCTTTTCTGCCTTGGTCTTCGTACATGGAACCCACAAATCTTAATTTGTGGTGTTTTCGCTAGCTATTCAGCTCATACATGTACCACACACTCTCTTTCCATGGGGAGCTGGGATTCATCTCAAATTAGTAAGTTTTTTTCAGAGTGAAATCTGAAATTAAGACAATTTCAAGTTAGGTCTTAAGCTAATTCCTTCAATATGTGGGTGTGAATTGTTTTCTGTTAATCTGGAAAATCTTTCATTTATGCCCCATATTACAGGAAGTCAATGTTTGTTTCAGCAACATCACATGGTATAAATGCAGTCTCCCAATTTGCTCCAGCTATGAGATATAAATGATTAGAAGGCATTTCTGCTTTCTTGTTCAGAATTCTTGTACTTACAAGCTTTTGAAGTTTTGTTTTTGCCTTTGTAAAACTTTTTTTATGAGTTTTACTTCTTTATTGCTACTGTTCAAAGCATTGCAAGGAGTTGTAGAAACATCTATTAAAATTATTTTGCATCATTTACATGAAAAAATCTGTCACAAGTATTGCATCGGTAGTGTGTTAGGTACTGCTGACCTTAAGACAGAGATCTAATATTAGGAACTATTAGGCTCTGAGCCCTAGATAACTAATTTTTTACATATCTATATTTATCATAATTATCTCTGTTGTATGGTTATCCTTCCCTTAACTGGGTAAGGAATTATACCAATAGATTTAAGTAGTTACTATCGACATGCAGCCTTCAAGGCAGGATTTGTTAAAATTTCTTAAGATAATGAGAAAATAATTTTCACCTCCCTGTGTTTCAGTTATCTCATTTGAAAACAGTGGATATAACATTGTATCTTTTGAAATTCACTGCAGTGCTATGTAAGATTTAGTCAACAGATCTTATAATTTTGGAAGAATGAAAAGTATATAAAGGAAAGGTATAAACAAAAAATTTCAGATATTAGTATTAATTTATATATAGATATATCTAACTTATATTGCACCTCCATTAGCTAGACATTTATGTGTTCTTCCATGAGCTGTACAAATACTGGGACTAAAAGTCTACAGGGAACATATAAATACTGAAAAACTTCAAAAATAGTACAGAATGATGATGCAGAAGACCTGCAGAAAACTAATGTATGTTTATATATATATATATATATGCACACACACACACACACACACACACACATATATATATATGTGGCATATCTTTGCATTAATAGCAAAGTTCTACATATCACAGCTGGAACAGTTGTGTGATGGAGCAATATAAAAATGAAAGAACTTTACAAGGAGGGCTAGAAATGGTAGGAGCGAAACACTCCAGCAGTGTACAGAAATATGAGGGCACTAACAGGCTCCATAACCTCTTCCCTCCTTTGCTGGGCTTTAACTGATCTGATGTGGTGAAGCTGGGCAACCTGGGTTGAGTAACTGTAGAAAAGCATCTTGGAGAAATCTGTGAGAAGCATCCTCAGGGGTTTTCCCCATTACCCCTTTCAGGAATCACATCTTAACCTCTCCTTGCTTTGCAGAGCAGTCCACTCTTGCTTCTCTTGACACTTCAGGAAAAAACAAACCAAGAAATGTAACTTCATTTACTACTCTTGGCTATGCAGCAATTGTTTAAGGAATAGCTCTCAATGAGGGTTTTATGGTCTCCATCTCTGGCTGTGTTCTAGTAAAGACAGTTTTTAAATTGTATCTAGATCTTCATCTCTTTTCATACTGGTTTTATACATTCAGGAAATTTATTTCCATTATGATATATCAAAATTTCTCCATGCCTGTTATAATCCCTACATAAACAGGTTTCCAAGGACTTCTGCTAATCTGAGGTGTTGAAATATTATCAAGTAACAAATTCAGGGTTCTGAGTTGCATAAAAAATCATATTCAGAATTTCTTTCCCTAATCAAAGATTGGATACTGGAATTTCAATTGAAGATAGAATTTTTTTTTTAAAAAAAAACTAATTTATTTAGTTCATTTTTTGTTTAATTGCAATGTGATGTTTTCATTGTACATAAAAACAAAAGCAGTATTGAAACGATTACAGCTGGGCTTCTAAAATCCTTTGACATGGAAAGTAAAGTGGCTAGTTGTTTTCTGCTGCATTTAAAATTCTCCAAATTATTTAGGTCAAAAATATTTCCAAATATCAAGTTCTTTTACTTCTCAGCTGTCTGCCTGAGCCTTCTTTCACTAGGCTGTTTTTAAGCTAGCAAATATGAGAGCCTCAAAGATAAGGAAAAAAACCCCAAACACAAAACTGTAAAGACTGTTTTAATGATATGGGAAAATATATTTGATGTCATTATGAAAAAAATGTGATGTTCTTTCTTAACTGTAATTTTTCCAAACTACAAAAGAACATTGAGAACAAAAACATATAAAAGAACACATGGACTTAAATGTCCAGCTGTTGCAAAGTTTCAGACACTGGTGTATGTACTTTATATTATATGATTGAGAAAAACAGCAGCTCTGTGTTGGAAAAAAAATCCCATTCACAACTGAACTTTTCATATCTCAAGAAGATAAATTTGAATTTGAATTCTTTTAAGTGTAATGGATGCTGAAGAGTATGTCTGTTGAAGATATAAATGTTGTGTTTAAGGTAAAGCACACGAAATTTGCAATTGGAAAACAGTTGTAGCTGCAGAATATGAATTTCCTCACTTTAAATTTCAGTACTTTGGTTTAATGGGAAATAGTTTTAAATAGGAACATATTCACAGACTAGAAAAATCGTAAAGAGAAGATAAATCCTTTATTAACTTTCTTTTCTACTAAAGTAGGACAGTTTGAAGGTCTTTTCTTACTGAAATATCACTGTAAAACTTAAATAGACTTTGTCTCTAGTCCAGACTCCTGATCAGAGCTAGGGCAGCTCTCAGGTCAGACTCCTTTATTCAGGGATTTACTTGGTTGGGGTATGAAAACCTCCAAGGAGCCAACTTCTCTGGGTAACCTCTTCCACTGCCTGGCTCTCCCTGAGGGGAAAAAGGGATGCCTTATATCTGGACTGACTCCCCTGTGCTTTGGTTTCTTCTCCCAGCGCTTAAACTCCTACAAAGAGCCTCAATGACCTTCCTATAAGTGTTGGAGGACAGCAGTGAGGCTCCCTGAAGCCATTCCTTCCTCCAGGCAGAACAAATCCCAGTTTATCAGCCTCTCCTAGAAGTGTTCCAGTTCCAGTCACGTGTGGATTGACCTTGGCTGGATGCTAGATGCCCACCCCTGCTACTCTCTCCCTCCCTTTCCTCAACAGGAGGAAATATTATTGAAAAACTTGCAGACTGAGATATAGACATGAAGATAATTTACCAATTACCATCACAGACAAAACAAATTTTCCTTGAAAGAAATTTATCACTAATTAATTAACTTGAACCATGAAAAACAAAGACAAAATTGAAAACATACCTTCCCCTCATCCCCTTTCTCATCCAGACACTGCTCTCCCCACTCCTCTAACCCATCAGCCCTGTGCAACAGGGATGGTGGGGATTGAGGGATTATGGTCAACCCATAACTGAAACTCCTTACATTTGCTCTCTGCTCCAGCATGGGTTCTCTCCATGGGTTGAAGTTCTTCAGGATGATTCTGCTCCAGTTTGGACTCCCATGAGCTGCAAAGAAATTACTGCTCCACTGTGGTCTCCATGGGCTGTAGGGGCTGTTCCAGTACCTGAGTATCTCTTTCACCTTCTTTGAACCTTGTGCTCAAGGGGTTATTTCTCTTTTTTTTTTTCCCCACACTCCTCACAGCCTATGCATTTTCCACTCTTCCTTACACAGCTTTTCCCAGAGCTGCCACCAGTCTGGCAGATGAATGCAGTGGGTTCCCTCTGGTGTCAGCTGGAACCAGCTGTGTGCAGCATGAGGTGGCCACTGGCATCTCCTCACCAGGGCCACCCTGCCGTGACAGCATCTCGACATGGGCATCACATACATCAGCCTTCCACTAAACATGTAGGTATCTCATTCCCCCCTATTTACAGAAATGTCTCATTTTGCTTTCCTCTGATTTTTTTTACACATTTTTATTTTTGTGCGGTAATGATCAAACTGACTGAATATGCTGAAAACCAGGCAAAACAGGAACATTTTGGGTAGTAAGTGGGACTTTAGCCAACCTCTCTAGAGCCAGGTGGGGCTCCCATGCCTGCACCACGGGACATGGTGGCCAAGAGGCTGTGGAGCCCTCAGCTGGGTTGACAGTTTAGCAAGTACTGAGGAATATTTGAAATGCAAGGAGCTATTTTGTCCCCACTGATGAATACAAAATAACTAGCATCTCAACTATCAGGATGTAGTAGATATGTGACAGCCTGTTCAATTAGTCTTGTGTCAGATCTAGAAGTCATACTTCATCTCCATATTTTGAACCCAAATTTGATCAAATATTGATATTACAAAAAAACCCTACACTATGCCAGCAAAAAATTCACTTGAATGTGAAACATACAGGAAGAAATTATCTTGAGTCTCAATTAAACACTGTTCATGTTTACAAGTGTAAAACAGGACTACATGCAAACAATTCTTCTAATATCAGGAGCAATCCTATAGCACTTTAATGGTGTTTATTTACCCAATAAAAAACATTACTTTGACTTCAGTGGAAGTCTTTCCTGAGTGAAGATTAAGGAATGTGAACCTTCATACTATCATGGAAATATATATACAGTGCCTTTACTGAGTCTAATGACACAGCAGGGAAGGTCTCAAAAATCCAGAATGCATTAATAAACCACTTTTTAAAAGTCCATTTTCTCACAGGGACCAAAAGCAGTTTTACTGAGATCGAGCTATTTCAAAACCACAAGACAAAAATCTATCACCTTCCTTTATTTTGTAAAACTGGCAAAAATTTTCAGCTATAAGCTTATCTTTTCCACCACGTCATTCTACTTCACAGTGCTGACAATCATAATGTTTATAGTGCTATTAATAACAAACCTGCATATATGAAGTGACTCGGGAGTTGTTTTGATCCAAATTCTGCAGAAATAAGTGTGCTGAGAACTGAAAATGAAACTGGAAATAAAATGTAGCCTCCAATGCCCTTACAACACTATATTAAAGTATGCAATGCATCCTACAACAATAGGAACACTTGGTTTAAAAGTAAATTTCTTTTAAAAAGTAGTTTAAAGATTAGTTGTATTATTCAGCTTGATAATGTTCATTTACAAAGAAAGAAGTAGTAACTGTTATCACCTCAGAAATTACCAGGTGAAAATATATGGCTTATGTTATAATGGCTATTAGAAATAAAAATGTTTATTTCTCACTTCAAGGGGTCAAAATATCCCACTCCTTTTTGAATAAAAAGTCACAGATAACTACAGCTGAAACAGCTGCAGGTAAAAAACTGTAGGTAAGTTCTATGAGTACCAGCCTTTTGGCAATATTAATGAGGACAGCAGAAAGGATAAACAAGTCTTTATCATATAATTAATTATTGTTACTATTGTTGTTGCTACTTATAAATTGAACCTCTGTGCTGATCTTTACACTGTCCTAGACATGGGGAAACAAATATAGACAAATTCCTTTCCCTTGGGAGTTAATGATCCAAAAATAACCCACTCACAGAAAATGTTTCTGCAAGGTGAGAGTGTTGGTAGGCGGTGGCAAAGAATTATTTTCTGACAGTTCTAAACTGGATCAATAAATAATAAAAATATTTCGCTCTACCAGATTGATGACTGCATTTCATGAGCATTAAAATCACATGTGGATACTGCTAATATTGAAAGCAGAAAATCCATTTGGTTTAAAAAATATATAATGGTCTTTTCTGAAATGTTATTCTGAAAGACTTTCACAATGAAAACAAATCAGAAATTTACAGAACACTGTTGTGACTTTTCTCTTATACCAGAAACATAAAAAATTAATTCTTTGTCATCTGCTTTGGACTTTGGATGTTACACTAGTAAAGGACACAAGATTTTTCATGTGAGATTTTACTGTCCTTTGGCATCCTCTTTGTTTTTCTGTTTATTTATTCACTCAGATTTCACAGATTCACACAGAATTTTTCTGTGAAGTTCTTTAGCAGAAGTTTGTTCTGAATAGGTAGAGGTATAGCCATAAGAGAAATCAAGCAACACAGAGAGAAGGGAAAAGTTTTCATAAAAAAAAAAATAAAAAAAAATTCACAAAATAATATTTTTTTATTTAACTTGGCTGTGAGTTTTTATTTCTATCTTCTTTATCTTTTTCATTCTACCTAAAACTAAAACCTCAGCTAGAAGTAAAAAATGAAAGTACAGATAGCATTTGTTACAGGTCAGAGAGGACTCTAGAAGGGTGCACATTTAAATATATCTATTATATGATGTAAGATGTCTTGAATTATTTTCTATTATTATTCAACAACTGCTTGCCAGTCACGCAGAAATTTTGGTGTCATCTCTCTCTTCATAGTAATAAAGATGGAAAAAACCTCCAATCATAATACAGCCCCCCCTTTTTTACACAAATAAGCATATACTATGAGAATTATTCTCTTTGCTTTTATCCTTTTTCAAACACAATTTTACAATTACACTGTGTAGTGTAAAAGACATAAAAACTCCACCAGTTTCATATGGTAGAATTTTATATCCATCTCTTTCCAGTGCAAGACACAAAAATATGTGGTCTTTATTTTTGCTGTAGATATCCAAGTAACCAAATTGAGGTATTATGATGGTTCTGAGGGTTTTTAGAGCCCATTTTTCCTTCTTTATCCTTCACACTGTTGTCAGAATAAATGAACAATATTTTAATATTCAAAAAACAGAATAAAAATCAAAAAGGAACATATTTTGTCAGTTCAGTTATTTGTCCATTTACTATAAAGAATGAAACAGTTTTTGAAGAAGTGTTTTTTCCTTTGGAGTAAGTTTTCTATGGAATGAAGGTGGGTTTCTTAATGGTGTATTATAGCACACCAATGCCTTAGAAACAAGGCAGTATTAGTAGATTATTATTAATTAGTAGATGAACTACAGAGTATGACTTAATTAGTTGTGCAGCAAAAGACTGCATTCCTAGTGGTCCTTTTCTTGTGATTGTCCCCTTGGTACAAATGTTTCAAGGTCTTTGAGACTGAGTTTGGACAGATCACACAGTGAATCAGGCAGTCATGTAAACAGGGTTGGTTTGTGTTGATTTTGTGAGAAACTGTGAAATAAAATGCAGCATCCACTAGCAGAAGTAGTAGTATGCATTTGAATGATGCAAGTCACAAAATTACATTATGGGGAGATTTTCAGAAGAACATGAAATTTTGTATAAAGGTGCATGAGCAGACATGGAGGGAGTCAAAGAATCACTAGAATGACCTACAAATATAAGCAAGGAAGAGCACATCATTATTACCTGCCTTTCTGCCTTTACTGATGAAATTACTTCAGGCAGTGCTTCATTTTGCTTATAAAAGCCTTTTTCCTGAGCTTACAGCACCCTTAACAAAAAGTGAGAAATACAGTCAAACCAGACCGAAATGCAATAATGTCTTTACACAAGCAAGCCAAAGTAATCAGCTGTAAAGAAGCCAAATCCAAGAACCATCTCTTTCCTCCACAGATTCAAGCTCTAAGCATATTTTTATCATTCACAATGTGTGAGTATTTCAGTATGTCCTGCAGACCAGGAAATATTAGGAAGCAATTTGCTCATATTGGAAGTGATTGCAAATCATTCTGCTCGAGTAAAATGACTTTGTAGAGGAGGGATGGGAGAGGATTTGCCTTCATCTAGGAAAAGAAACGAGATGTGGAGCCTTAATTGTGGGCTGCTTTGCCTCAGACTGCTCGAGTTTGCTGTTCAGAAGGGGTGGCACTGCATCCCACACTGCCTCTCCCGCAATCTGTTCAGGCAAGGACCGTCCATCTGCTGGGTTTAAACAGACCCCCAGTTGCTTTGTGTTTGTTCACAGATGTAGGTAGGAGGTTTGACTGCAGGTTTCTAAAACTCGAATCCAAGATTATGAGACACATTTGCAAACATGCTCGCATATACCAGAGTCTTATCTCTTTGCTGGGAAATGCTCTATTGTTTGACTTGCAGATCAGTTCCATTTAAATTGAAACGTGGTAGTGATACTTGTGCATATAAAATTAAATTTGAGCAATATCGCTTCTATTTAGTCAAGAACTGTAATATATACAATGACAGGAAACATTAAAGACAGCATCAGTGAAATTATTATACATGAAATATTATTTGACAAGAGAAAGATTTGCAAGGGGAATGTGTTTCCAAGAGAATTGGTTCTGAGACAATGGAAAACGCAGCACTTGAAAATAATGTTGTAATTTCAATTGATTCCCAAGGGTCCTCTACAAGTAAATCAATTGCTATATTTTTAACAATGGACTGAATTGGCCTCTTTATAGGCAAATTAAATAATACTGCAAAAGTTTGAATTGCAGCTGAAAGAGCTTTCTGATCCTTCCAGTCTCTCCTCAGGAATGTCTCTTTCTCCTGAAAGCAAGTTCCTGGTATTGGAAAGTAAATGTAGAATATGTCAGAAAGGGTACAGAACAAAATGCACCAACACATGACTATCCTGTTTTGACAAGAATCTTTGTAGGAAGATGTTACCATGATTTTTAATAAAATACTAAGTGGGACTTTCTTCCTACTCTACCAGCTGCAACAGAGCATTAGATTATAATCTACCAATAAGGTTTCGGTTCACTTGCAAGAGGAATTTTATGGGACAAGGCTAATTCTCTTATTGTCTCTGGGCTTTATGGTTCATTATTTTAAATTTTCAATGCACACAATTTGGTTTGGAAAAAAAACTTGATCAGTGAATCACAGGTGACGACGTATGGATACATGGATGCTTTCACTTCCATCTTAAACATATGTTTCTATAAGCGCCTAAAGGAAAAAATCTTCATGATAAAACGAAAGAGCAGGTTCTCAGCTCTCCATGTAGTTTTTCAACACATCCAGAGTGATTCAGCTGCTGAGCTGCAGAACAAGTCCAACCTGCCCAACACAGTTATGTTCCCAGATGCTGTTCTGCAGGATGATCGAAACACAACTGAGAAAGAATTCTGTCAACTACCTATGCCAGCTAGACCACATTTGTCAGTCTATTTTGTTGGTTACAGGATTAATGTTGGCTTTTAGTATCAATTTTATATTATTCCAGGTAGTGTTGATTCTACTTTAGGTCTTCAATTTTTAACTTATGTCATTTTCTTGATATCAGTGGAGTTAAACTAGGATTTAGATACCAATCTTGCTAGGTACTGAGTGTACTTGAGAAGTGAGTAATTTCAGACCTTACCAATATAGTAGGATTTGGCCCATAGGCAGATGGAAGGAATAGTGGAGTGAAAGCAAGATTTCTTTATAGCTAAATGGTGCTGCCTCTCAATAGATATCTCTGGGAAAATCCTGGAAGTTCAGGAAGTTGACAACTGACATTTCATAGAATTAGAGAGCGGCTTGGGTTCAAAAGGACTTTTAGAGATCATATAGTCCAAACCCCTTGTAAGGAGCATGGGCATCAACTAGACATGGTTCCTCAGAGCCCTGTCCAACATGATCTTGAATGTTACAGGGTATGGGGCAACTACCACCTTTCTGGAAAACCTGTTTCAGTGTCTCATTACCTCTTCATAAAGAAATTCAGCCTTAAATCAAGCCTGAAACACACTCTTATTTCAAAACCATTATCCCTCATCCTGTCATAATAAGCTCTGAACAACTCCAGGTTTTCCTCATACAAGAGGCATCTCAAACTTCAGATCATTTTTGGGATCTTCCTCTGGATTCACTCCATCAGATCCATGTTCTCCCTGTGCTGGGGACCCAAGAGCTGGGTGCAGCACTCCCAGCTGGGGTGTCAAAACAGCAGAGCAGAAGGGGATGATCACCTCCCTTGACCTGCTGGCCAAGCTGCTTTGGACACTTTCTGAGCTGTGAGTGCATACTGCTGGCTCATGACCATCTCTTCAATCCAAAGGAACACACAAGCCTTTTCCAGCAGGACTGCCCTCCATCCCTTCATCCCCAAACTCCATTTATATCAGGGGTTGCCCTTGCCCAGGTGCAGCACCTTGCATTTGGTCCTGTTGAACCTCATGATATTCACAATAACAAAATGTGAGAGTATTTTCCTTAACAAACTAATAGAAGCTGATTTAAATTTTACATATAAATTGATATATATGATATCATATAAATTAAATTATATGATATTGATATATATGTTATCATATAAATATATATGATAACATATAAATTTAAATTCAAATTCATATGTTATCAATTTAATTTTACTAGTACTTGCTTTGAGATACCTAAATTTGTTTTTACAAGAAAAAATGACTCAATCAGTACAGAGCAGCTACAGAAATAAAAGTTGCATTCTTCAAACAATAAAATCCTTCAATAAAACCATCATACCTGAGTTAGAGTCAGGGGGATTATGTGTTTATATTCAGTGGTTGTACCTCCTTCATAGACCTGTTTGCAAGTGTAGAAGTGATCTGTACTGGTGAAGGCAAAAAAATGAGTATGTTTAAAGCATTTTTGACCCTGAACATCCCTTGAGGTACTGACTGTGCATAAGCACTGGGCAGTTTCTGTCCCCTGAAAAAAAGATCCTCTACAAAAATGCTGATGAATATTCTCCTAACTTCCATCTAGCTATCACATAATGTAGAATATTTTGTATTTTTTTAAGTAAAAAAAAAAAAAAAAAGAATTGGTGGAAGGGGATATAATTTTTAATTTCTTTATTATTTTAATGTTTTAATGTTTTTTCATTGACCAACCTGAAGAACAGCAAGCATTTTTTAGGAAGCATTGAATGTGAGTTGGATGGCTCTGCATTACAGGGGAAGAAAACACCACACAAAAAAATCCTATTTAAGATGCAGCTAGGATGCTCACTCTAGAGGAGAACAGCTGTGTAGAGCAGTTATTATGCAGTAAATTCCCAGCCTGGCACTCTAACTTTCCTCTGTAGATAACCCCCAAAACCATTCAGGCAGGTCAGGGAAATGCCTGCTTTTTTTGCCATTAATGTGAGTTACAGCTGTTTACAATTGCTGGAGTCTAAATGGAGAAAGCAAACATTAACAACATAAAACGATGATCCCACCATGAAATGTGTCTCTGCAAAATTTATATTTGAAGTTCAATGTCTGTCATGTATTCTAAGTTCTTAGTTCAAACATGTTTAGCTTAAAATTAAAAAATTCGTTCCATCTGCTAGCCCTGCATATTCAATTTTAAATTTGTAAAGTGAGGGTGCTGCTTCTTGGTTCCAACACTATTTATGGTGAAGATTCAACAGAATAAATTCTCCTTATATTTCTGTTCATGACATGTGAATCAGAATTCAGCCTCTGTGTGTATGCATGAGTAAAACAGAAGAAGAATATATCATTGTTACAGTAAACAGGCATGGCTTTTGTGTCTCACAAAAGGTAATTACATGCCAATAATAGTAATTTTTAAGGACAGAGCTTCTGAGATTCTTAGGTGGTGGTAAATTATTATAACAAATAATATTTTGACTCATGTCTGTCAATATCAACTCTGGATCCAGCTCATATTCTATTGTTGAAACAAAAAATCAGCTTCTGTTTTATTTGAGATTTATGAGAGAAGTTTCCCAAAAATGAAACAAACCAACTTTTCAGTTTCAAATTCAAACAATCAATTTTTGGTGCTAGGTGTTGTAACTTCTGTTACACAAGATGTAGCACAATTTATAGATGTTTTTAAAAATCGGAAAAATTAGAGTCATGTTTTTTTTTTCTTCTTTAAGGAAAGATCCTGTTTCCTCACAATAGAGAAGGGGAATAAAGTTTTGAATTAAATATGCTTACTTTACACCATAAACTGTTTTAAATATATAAAAAACAATGTTCATCTTGTCATGAGGAAGATTTGGAGAAGATGACTGTGGAGTCAATAAAAGAAAAAGAAACATCAACTTACTGATATCATCCCATTGTATTCTTATTTTTTGTTTTGGTTTCAGAACAACATAAAAGACCAACACTTCTTAGGGTTTCATTTTTCTCCCATCTACTTGACAACAACAGAAGAGTCTGAAGAAATAACTAGGAAAAAGAATGCTGAAAGAAACAAGATAAGTCAAAATTGTCAGAAAGAAAGTACCTTTCAGGTACATCACAAGCTTCAAGATGACATATTTTCTATTTCATGGCCAAAGAGTGAAAGTCAGGCTATAGTGGAGTAACAAGTCAGTAAAAGGAGCATTTTCAGTAGTGAATCCAGCTTTATATTTTAGCTGAGCAATACCTGCTGACATAGGCATTACCTTTCTCCTGTGCGTACCCAGGAATAGGTGCTGATAACATCGGAGGCAAACAGACTGCGTGAGCAGATTAAGGAAGGAAGGAGTGGTAAAATGTGCTGTGACTCATATTAGGTGTAAAAGACAAAGCCCTGTGCTGAGTGACAGCCAGGGAAAGTATCACTATCAGGCCAGCTAAATTGCCAGATTATCTGTGGATTTTTTGTGTAAAGTTGCATGTCTGCTTGCCAAGACTATTTTACACTTGACAGAGGAGTAGAAGAAACAGAAAACTCTTTGTCTGCATATAAAAGGTGTAAAAGGAGAGAACTAATTTTTTTTTTTTTTAACAAGACAGCCAATTGCACTTTTGCTGTCATTCCTAGAAAAATATAACAGGGTATTCAATATGAATATTATTTGAAATGTAAAGGAACAATTCAAAACTCATCTTATTGTCTGTTGCTGTACACTGTTTTTTTGCAATTATATTAAGTAATGAATTTGTTAGTTAGGAAGTTAGGAAGAAATATGAATTTTAATTCTTTAATTTTAATTCTTCTTCTTTAATTCTTTTTCTTTAATTCTTTTTTTCCAGAATTGTCTGGAAGAGAATTTGAAACATTTGAGACTATGTAATGAAACCAAAACTCTGAGCCTGTGTCCTAAAAGCCAGAAAATATTGAAAACACAGGCTGTACGCATGCAACTTGGTTAAATATGACAATCTCTGTTTTAATTTGAGAATCTAATACTTTTAAGTGCTACAATCTACAGCCAGACACTCTGTGCTGACATAAATTTCTGTTTAACTTAAAATAAATGGTATTTCATGAATACATAAATTGCTCACAGACAGTTTAGGGAAGACAGTGCATATAATTGTCATAATTAAGGATGACGTGATTCAATATGAATTATTAAATCACAAATGCTACTCATTGATAATATAAGGCTGCATTGTTTGCAGCTGAGAAGAGTTTGAAACTAGAACTTTGGTGACTGGAGATGTTTCTTGTCTCTTGACCTACAGTTTGTTAATTGTTGTCTGAAACAGACTATTATCATCTAATAGACATGCAGGATTTGGGAATGGAAGAGGACGCGATATGAACTTTGACATTTTCTAACTGCTTTAATGGAAGTTTGTTAGGAAACTGCTGATAATATTGCTGAGTTTAATTTTCCCACCCTCCCCAAAAATTATTATATTTGTATGAGACTGCATCTAGGAAGGGATACTATGAATGATATTCACATTTCAGTGCAAACATTTGAATTTTTTCTTTCTTTTTATGTTTGTAGGAATTGAGTTATTTCACAGGATGATGAGGGACAGATTTTAGGTTCCTCATTTTCATGTTTGTTTTGTTACTATTAAGCAGATCTGCAATGGCTTCAGGCAAAAGTTCTCTTGCCTAAATTATTGCTACTTTAAGTTATAAAATAATATTTATGTATTTTTTATTTATAAGTGGTTATTTATCTGGAGATATATATGATTTATACTCAAACACTATAATTTGTTATATTTCTCTGGTGTGATAAAGAATATCAAGCAAACAATAGAAATGCTTAGATATTAAATAAGTTCATATCATTGGTAAATAATGCTGAAACTCATATTCTATGGTAACTGGGTGTGCTTATTAGCATTTGAAATGGGGTAATAGAATATACGGGTAATGTTTGGTAAACAGCTCTTGTTCTCAAGGAAAAGTAAAATACTTTTTTAAAAATTACATGTTTTAAAATTACTTAAAATTAAAAATTTTAAAGAAGAAATTTTTAAAAGAGCAGGGTGTAGAGATTTTTTTTTAAACTGGGTTAAAACTACTTAATTGTCATTTAAAAGAAACAGTTGATCTAGCAGTTCTTTAATTTTAATTTTTTTAGTAAAACATTGCCTACTAAAATTTCTCCTTTATACAATAGAACTAGTGAGATTTCACAGATAAAGATAAGAAATCTGAATTTTCCCTTTTAACTGTGATGAGTTCTTAAATTAGAGAGGTTAGCTATAGACTTGGAGGGTCTAATGAGGAGGAAGAGGAGGAGTTACATTTAGCCTGCTGACACCTCATTCTCTTACACTTCACTCTCTTCACTTCATTCTTACAACAAAGACCCTGCACCAAATGCTGGAGCACAAGGCCCATTGCAGATCAGTTTTTGTTAAATATTATTAAAATAACCCCATGAAATAAAACTTCTGTTTTTCTTTTCTTGTCTCTAATAGTATCACAGATATGTTATGTAAGTGGAGAGTAGAAATAATAATTTTAAAGATGTAAGATATTAGGCCTCTGCTGCCGAAGCTTTGATACTTAAAACTTGGGTTACTTTGAAAAACAAAGTATTTTTCTTTGCCAACATACGCTGACACAAAAACTCACCGAGCATCACTAGAGCAGGACTACACTTAATGATATCCAGATTACTCAGGATCCTGATGATACAGAAAAGGTCATCTGCACCTTGCACTTCTGTCTTTCAATGCTCACAGGGCTTGGGTTTTTTTTGAGATTCAGAGATTAAAAATATGCAGTATCATAGTTTATTTAACAGGCTTTGCTGATAGAAAAAGCTGCTTTTCTATCAGCAAGGCCTGTGAAATTCAAAGGATGTCTCACCACTGCTGAGTGAAAAAAACTGAAAGCAAACATGTCATCACTTTTTCCAATGTTATTCTTTCTGTCAGTGTTAGTCTATTATTACTAGCAAATGCTTTGTGAAGGTGGTAGAAATCCGGACTCAAAAAAGAGACAGAGATGAACATGGAAATTTTAAGAAGTCCATTCCAAAAGCAGATTTTTAAGTGTTCTTTAAAAGAAATCTTAGAATTACAATAAACTTTATTGAAAAGCTGGACTGAAGACAGTTGGTTTTATAGCTTGCAAGTATATCAAGATACTAACATAACTGTTACAGAAGTACTTGCTTCAAATTCTCTTTTGGGAAAGATACCTCCTCACTGCATCCTGCTCTTCCCAGCAGCTGAGGTGATGGAGAGAGCAGAGCCCACCCACAGCTCCAACAAGGACATCTCTGTGCTCTCTGATTCACTAATCATCACTAATCAACCATCATTCACTGTGTGCTGGGATGAAGGGGTTCACAGCAGCAGGTCATGCTGTGTGTGGCCAAAAGAAGGAAATTCAGCTCTGGGAATGCTTTAGAGGTGCAGATAGGCACTGACCATCACAGTCAACTGTGTGGAACTGCAGTCACAGAGTAGTGACCAGGCACACAGTAGTTTCATTCTTGTCATATTTTTTGCTCAGAATCTTAGACTAGAAACTCGTCAATCTTTCTTTCCTGGGTGTGTAATGACAAGTGAAAAAGAAATGCGCTGCACTGGGTGTTTCTAACCATTGAGTGAGGCAGCTCTGACTCACTCTCTTCTCACACCTAATGTGCAAATTCCCATCATGTTTTGGCCCAGCACAGCCATAACCTTGCACTCATGG
The DNA here is from genome assembly GCF_001522545.3 of Parus major. NCBI lineage: Eukaryota > Metazoa > Chordata > Aves > Passeriformes > Paridae > Parus > Parus major. The sequence continues at coordinate 125,587,296 of NC_031769.1, forward strand.
CAGTCATACCTTTAACCCACTTTTTCTACAGTCACTGCCTTCATACTGGTAAAATGGACTATTAAAAAACCTCACTATAAACTAGACACACTCTAGAATCACATGGATCAGACTATGACATTTGGAGTTTGTAGAGTGACTCTTTTTGTCTCTCAGAACTTTTCTCATTACTCCCATTTCAGGGATTGGTTATTTTTGCATTTTCAAGTAGTATGTTATAGGATAAAATATAACTTTATACATGTTTAAATGGGTCTGGTCATATTCAGTGTGACAGAAAAAAGATAGATTTCATTTTCATAGCATCTTTTAGTGATTTGTAAACTTAGACTCAAATCACAATCATAAGTAAATAGTGAATAACTGGCCCTTAATCTTAATAAATAAGATTTATTTAGTAGATATATATGTAAACTTCATTTTTAAACTGTTTAGTAAAGAAGTGTGATTTCAGAATGCTTTATTTCTATGATCACAAATATATATAAATTAATTTATACACAGTTTATAAGATTTTTTTGTATCTATATATGTATATATATGTATATATATGTATATATATGTATATATATGTATATATCTCTCTATATATAATATATAGCTTTTTGTATCTATATATAATATAATATATATATAAATATATAGATTTTTGTATCTATATATATATAATTTTTTTGTATCTATATAAGATATATGGATATAATATATATGTGCCACATATAGATGCATGTATATGTATATGTGTGTGTAGAATTATATAAAATTTCATATATATCTATAAAATGGCTATTTTTCCCCATTCTGAAAAGGAGATTTTAAGACACAAGTACTTTAAAGACTGGAATTCCAACCACATATTCATCAGTAGAGTTAAGATTTATTAGGTTTTAAACGATAGTACTTTTCAGCCTTGAGAATTAAAATGGTCTGTTTATAATATGGTTTAAAGAAGTGAAAGTCTGTTAAAACATCTGGTAAGAGTATAAATGAACTTTGCTCTCTAGGATAATTCCATCCATGAAGTACTTGAAAAGACTTTATTAGGTGCCCTCAGGTCATACTACAATTATGGTTGCAGTGCTTTAGCCTTGAATGTAAGATTTCACTTAACAATGTTGTTTTAGGTTCTGTTGCTGGGGAGTAAAAATTATTTGAAATTTAACACGGATTGAATTTGCTTCAGATGGCATTTTGTGCTCGTATCTTATAAATGAAATTGTATTTTATTTACAAATAATTATTCATTTTCCAAGCATTGTCTTGTTACAAGCCACATTTATTTGGTTCAGGCTGAATTAATTTTTGCAAGTAACTCAGGTTACCTGAGCTAGATATTCACAAAGATGGACACTTATTGGCAGAGATTTTTGTTATGTGACTTGTAGAACAGTGATGGATGATGAATGATGGTCCCTTTATCTTCATAATCTTCCTCTGCAGTCCAGCTTTTTCACTGAATTCTTTCTCTATCCCTGAGAAATCTTCCTGGGTTTACTATTCTGGGTTTCTCTCAGCCTGTCTTTTAGACACTGTGCCTACTTTCTCATGTCCAGGTTGTGTTCAAGTCTGGCAGACATTTTCTGCATAATTCATCTAGCAGGTGGTGCCATCAATTTCTTCACTGAAAACCTTCTCTAAAAAAGTCTATTGACCACCTTTAAATAACTAAAATATATTTTCTATTAATTTCCTCGATGCCTAGAGATTTTTTTTAGCTTTTTATATATTTTTCATGTGTTTGTAGACCTGTAGATATTTTATATGTATTTGTGTAATTCCAAATATTTTCCTGCCCTGTCATAGTTTAGCAAATTCTTGCTAATACATTCTTAAAATTCTGTTTAGTCTTATTCTTGAGAAGAGAATTCCTGACAAGGATATCTTATTTTCTGTGAGAACTTAAGAGCCATTACAAGAAAATAGGGCAAAAAGCCCCTGAACCAGCTCCAAGGGCTGACCCAGGGGCAAGTTACTGGGATAACTTATTTCCTATTGGAGGTACTGGCTAGACAAACTAATTAACCTTATAAAAATAGTAGAAATCCTGTATCATGCATGTGCAGTGCCACATGTAGTGCACTTGAAACCTTTCATTTAAGAATTGATTTTATATCTTACAACTTTAACTCTGTTGCAAGAGTTTTTTTTCTTTTGTTATTAGGCAACACCTTTACAACATATTTTTTGCTGATTTTCCTAGAATATGGTTGTGTAAAGCTTATTGCTGATCTATTAATCTAAGCACATGACCCCTCCTCTCAGCCTCCTAAGTCTGCCACTTCTTCACTATATCAGAAATTACTTGGAATTGTTTTCAAAATTTATACAATCTTTCTTCACCTTGAGCATAACTTCTTCCAGCTTGAGATCCTGAGAGGCTGACTCCCGTGTGTGTAACATCTTCTGCCACTCTTTGAATTTCAAACCAAGTCTTTCTGCTTTCTCCCACAGTGCCCTTCATGCTTTAAAAGAGCTCACACTGGTACCACATAACCTTCCTCTCATCCCTGAATTAAATTTACCATGGCTGAGAGTTTTGCAGAAACAGTTGATGACAAAGATGCTTCAGAGCGCTCTGCCCTACTGCTTACCACGTTGAATGCTATTGTTTAATGCATCTTTGCCTTCCCTTGACAGCATCCTTGACTTTCTTCTCATAAACCAGAAGCAGACACTGTCTTTTTTTTTGTTTTGTGTGCACCCAGCAGAGACTCCTAATCTTTAACTGAATTCTTGGGATCTGTGATAGCAGAAAAAGTAAATGATGTAAAAATAGTTTCTTGAGAGCGATGGGAAAATTAACTCCTGACATATGTATAGAAAACAACGGTTTGCTGAGATGCCTTATGAATCACACAGCTCCTGAGCTTGCTTGTGCATTCTGAGATGCTTTATTCTTTTCAAATTTGCTCCTAAAGATAATTGGGCAGATGCTGGAGCTTGAGCTACAAATAAAAAGTGTCTTTTATATGCCTTATTTTTCCAGTTCATTGTAAGAGCCTTACAATAGTCTATTTGTCAAATTTACATTTCACAAAGTAATTTGTTAAAAAAAGAACCTCACTAATTTATTTCCTGTAGCACTTTGTCGGTTTATTCTTATAAACATTCAGGACCACCACATGCATTCCTGCAACTATAAAAGCTAATGGTTAGAAGTTACAGCTTCAAAACATAATCATCTTTACGTAATTTTTGTATTTTATACAAATCAGCCTAAAAACTATGCAACTTTCCTCTAAAATTGTACTACTGAGTAAACAAACTAAAGTGTTTCTTGCACCATTGTGGTTTTTCCTTATTTGTGTACTTTTTTTTTGCTTATTAGAGGGGCCTTTTAATGTTGTGAGGTCATGTCTATTGCAGGAGTAGTTATAGCATATGCTACAAAAAATGTTATGTCTGGTACTTCAACTCTGGCTTTCCTTCCCAGTTCTTACACAGAAATCTTAACACTTCTGAAATTATCATTTTTATTTTTTATAGTAATGTTTTAATATGTACCTTAACATCTGCTCATTTCCTCCTCATTCTGCATATCTGAAAGAGACCCTCCCGGGGTCTCCCTAACTCCTGTGCCACTACCAAAAGAGTGTTTTCTGCAGAGATGGGCTGTACTTGCACTCTCAGGAAGTGAGACTGCATGAACTGCACCAAAATGAGAGCTACTGCACCTCCAGATTGCTTCAGTGATCCTTCAGTGCACTAGCACATAGTTAGTATTTTCAAAATCTGTTCTTCCAAAGTCCAAGAGGTTACAGTGATTTTATAACTTTAACTGTACTGTGGCAGTCTGAAAGAGCAAAAGAAAACTGTAGTGAGATAATGGCAGGGGTGAGCTTTGTAGAGAGAAGCAAAATAACTTTTACTGTTGCTGTAGCTGGGAATATAAACAACTTTTCAAGCATCATCTGAAGGAGGAGTTCCAAATTACAAGCCAGTAATGAAAGGATGAGTTCCAAAGTACTTTGGTTTTATCTGTGAGTGTAGCAGAGATTTTATATTCCAAATGAATCTTTATCCTTTGTTTCTGTCATTAAGCCATCTCAGAGACCTGCCTGAAACCTTGTGTGGAAACAAGGCTGTTAGACAAGAAACAATGGGTTTTTCTGCAATTTCTTCACTCATCTAGAATGGTGTTTAGTGAATGCTGTGCCGAGCAGGATTCATCTTCTTCTCATTACCCTTCTCAGATCTGGTTTGTGTTCTCTCATTCCATCACAGCTAGGGACAGATAGGGAAAGTTAAGACAACATGAAAGAAATGGTAAAGGCAGTTGCCTGATCCAACAATTTCTCAGCCTACAACGGTATGACTAGTACAGATAACAGGTTTTTTTGCAAGGAGAGAGAGAAATGAGGAGAGGAAGGATAAGGCTTGAAAGAGGAGGGGTCGCTCTTCAAGGAGCACAGCAGAATGAGCAAAAAGAAACTGGTAGAAAAACAAATTCCTTGGAGAGTAGAAGAGGGAAGAAAAAAAAAATAGTAAAGGATGTTAAGATGATTCAACCTGAGGGGAAGAGAATTTAACTGAAGGAAAAAATTTGTAAAGAAAATAAGCTGAATAACAGAGAAAAAGTAAAGAAGGATGGCTCTAAGCATTTTCCCCCCTTAACTTTAAAGAAAAAAAATCTTTTATTCTGTTGGATATTTTTGCCATATATTTCTCTCTAATGACAGCAAAAATAATGCCCCTGGTCTAAAGAGGCTTTCAGCAGTCCTTTAAGATTCCCTTAAATCAAATACCTACATTGTAAACCTGATAAGAATATCTATTAATGCTGGAGGCACATATTTGGGGATTTCAGTGTTCTTTGTTTGTTTTAAAATACACACTGATATTAATAATATCAGTAATTAGTAATTGCTTGAGTCTCAAAATATTGACATCCTATCAACCAGAACCCTTTCCCAATCAAAACTTTTCTGTCTTTACTCAGCCAGTTAGAGGGTAACTGATGACTGTGGGGTCCCATAAAGTGCTGTATGAGCAAGGATTGCTGCAACAGAAACATTACAGATTTGCATGCAAGCAAGGAATCTGATAAACCCAAATGAGTGGAATAGAGGTACCTTGAATAGGTAACCTGCAAGTGGTCTGGATGCACACCTTCCCCGGGTGCTGAACATGCAGCATGCAAGGTTTAGGACTAACCTGTCAATTAGCCGTGTTCATTTCTTGGGGGAGTATGGAAATCAAGAGATTTTCATAGAGTATAGCCCAGGATGCTTTATATTTGGAAGGTCAAATAAACTGGTGGTGTATTTTATTTGTTTTCTTCAGAATTTCCAGAGTGAACATTCTAAGGAAACCTGAGAAATTTGCCTACATAGAAAACTGTCCTGGGATGCATATTTAGTCCTACAAGTGGGAATCTGGACTTAGAGAGAAAATTGTAATTGACTGATAGAACTCAGTTTATAGCATTTGTCCATGTAATAATGTTTATATTCATTTGAGAGAGACCCTTTGGTCTTGCATTTAACATGGAAACTCTTGATACAAGAAGAAAAGAGAACTGTGGCTAAGAAATGATACTTCTTACATAACACGTCTCTCTTTCTTGCTTCCCGTTTTGTTTCTCTCTTGCTTCCTATAAAACTTCCCCTGTATCCAGCTTAAGTCCAGAAAATGGAAAATGTATCAAAATAACTGGATTGTTGTGCTGAAGTGAAGCTGTAATTCTGCAGCACACATCTGAGAATTGCCTAAAGGTTTTTTTAATGTTTGTTTCAAATAAGTTTTGAGGTTTGTTTAAAGGCATTTAAACAGAAAGATAGCTTTTCATGTCACTGTGATGTACTTAGGACATGCAACAATACACTATCAGCTCGTAAGAGCATCCACATAAGATTTTGTGGCTCAAAAAGAGCAGCATTTTACTTCAACCTAGTAACAATTCTTTGAGTCTTCAACTCTTAAATTCCCTAGATAGGTTTTTCACTGTGTAAAAACAACAGATTCAGAAGATATAGCTTAACTTTCACCTTTCTGTTTGACTAAACATATGCAATTATTGCAAGAAATCATGTCAAGGACATAAACATCTTGACACAGAAGAGATTTGGTGCAAAATAATCTTCATAAAGGACCTGTAAGTACAGCATTTGCAGAACAAGAGCTCTTCTTGTTTTGTTCTCTTAAATATTTTGCTATAAATGTGGATGCCAATTTTTTCATTTGCAGGGCATTTTCCGTCCTATTCCCATTTGATATAAATTAAACTGACATTTATTTCCATATAACCTTGTGCACCCTGTTTTTTATCATAGCAAGTGAAAACTGAGGTGTGGAAAAATATCCATCAGAAAACATTGTTTTATTCTTCATGTCTCTTATCTGCTTTCTACCTGCAAAATCTGTGAATTCCTGTGCTGCCAGCAGCCTCATCCCCCAGCAATGTCAGACAATAAGACTTCAGGCTAAAAAGAAATATCTGAGCACCACAGATTTTGGGTTTTAGTTTAATTTCTATTCCCACTCATTAGTTTCCAAGTAATCCATCTTTTTACCCGTTAAATATTTGTTTCTCTGATGCCCTAACAAGACCCTCAGGAAAAATACTGGAAGCTGACATTACAGAGTCTCAGTTGTTATTGCTGTTGTTTCTAAGTTGTCTGACAGAATAGATTGTTGTAGAAAAAATGCTGATTTAACACAATTTAAATTAAAAGTATCAACTGAATGAAAATCTACTTCCTTAGGAGACAACTTACCTCTCTGAACTCCCATTTCCTCATAACCTGACCACCAGGTTCAGGTTTGATAGTAATTTCCAAGTCACATTAACACCAATTTTCCTTCCTTTTAGATTCCAATAGGGATCTAGAGATCTCAAAGCTCCTGAGCACCACAGTTACCACCTAACTAATTTTATCAGTTTCCTGCCTGGAGGCTTCCCTAGTTAATTAAAGAACATGATGATTAATCCTCTTTATTGATGGCTCAAGAAATTACTGATAAGCCAAGGCAACCAATCAGCCTGGATGCCCATAATCTTATTTTGGTTCCAAAATTTCCCTGCTTTTATGAACTCCTTTCCCATGGAAAGTACTGCTTCTCATAGAAAGGAGGTGAATTATGTGTGAGAAGAAGAAAATTTGCATTGTTTTACAATTTCAGGACTTAGAAAATAATTTATAAAATGCACGTTCTATGCAGGCTCAAGTCAGATTGCCTTTTTGCAAGGTGTTCCATCTGATGCTATATCCCTTCCTTGTTATACAGGCATGAATCCTAACTGTTTAATAGCCCATGGAAATGAAAAATGACTCTTTGAAACCATGTGAAGAAAATTATTTCTCTCTGCTTGGCTTTTGGTGAGATTCTATTGGGTTTGCATATCAGCTCTTCACTGAATTTTCAGAGGACAGATATTAAAGCTGTCATGATAATTTAATAAAATCTCTATGTTTCAAACACACGGGTCTGAAGCCCTGAAAATGTAAGGAACATGCTTCTGACACCTTTTGGCTAAAAAAGAGAAGAGCTTTGGCTGGAGAGCGAGGTGGAGACATGCCTAAGGGGCAGAAGCTTCTGACAATACTTCTTGTCAGCTAAGGACAGTCAGTGGAAGTGTCACTCTTTGTTGAAGATTTGTTAAACATTCTTTGTTTAGAATGATAATATGCAGATTTTGTAAAAATTCAGTCTAAGCTGGGGTTGTAAATGCTTCATTATCTACCTGTGAATTCTCTTGGACAGCTGACTGAGGATACATGGACAAGCAAAGGGAAAGGCACAGTACCACAAAAGAGATCTCTTCATTGTTAATTCAGGAGCAAAGACTTCTTTGGGATGTTGCATGACAATAATTTCTCCACTACCACCACGTATGTATTTTGGACAGGGATAAACAGCAATGAATTGTCATAAATAAATTTATAAGACTGTGAGCTGAAACATGTCATGCTGCAGCTGTGAAGGGTGACAGTCTCCCCAAGGCAAAGATCTCATCTAGATCCTTGTTGATCAGATGTGCTCTGAATTCTGAGTTTAATTCCATAATCTTCATGCAATTCAGATGATCAGACCTTCTTGTGCTTATTTTGGTGTCCCCTCAGGCTGAGATGCAACATCTTCTAGTCTAGACAATGGACTGCAGAAAGCACTCAGGAATAACAGCTGAGATGTAACTCTAGTAACACTGTGCCTCGGTGCCAAACCCATTGCTTGGCTAGGTTAGCATGCAACCTCTACTTTGGGGGAAAAGAAGGCATGATACCACAAAACACTTGTGATTTAAATACACCACAGCTGGCTTTCAAGCACTGCTTCACACCTACTTCAATGCAAATGAAACTAAATCACTCGCCTCACTCTGCTCCCCCTTCCATAAACTGAAGCTGCCTGACAAAGACACAACAATCACAGACCACTTCTGAAGGTCCATGGTTTGAGAAGTATCTCACAGCCCTTTTTGCTGTTTGTTGGGACATTTGCCTGGCCAAATCCAACCTGAGATATGTTAGAGGAACCCGAAGTCTCAGAAACATGGGAGATCAGGTAAATAACAATGTTGAGCAGACATCAGTCTGTTTCAGAGACAGAAACTCTGAAAATAAGCCTGGTTAAATGATAGACCACAACTCAGCTGAACCTGGACATTTTCTAAACCAAAACTGAGGAAGACAACTTCATGAAAGGTATTTTTGTTCTCTGAAGGCTCAAGTTTGAAACTTAGTTGGTTTTTGTCAACAAAATGAGACCATGGTGTCTAGAAATAGTCCTGTGACTTTAAAGATCACTTTTGCAAACACAGCACTGATTTTCTATAAGCTGTTTAGCCCATATTTCTACTTGCAAGGGCCAGCTAGAATCTCAAGTCTATTTTTCCCTGTTAAAATGAATATTTATTGATACAACCCAATACTTCTAAATTTGTTGCTGAAACATCAAAGTATTTTTAATGAGATTTTAAATAACTGTCTCTCATGACATAAATTTAATATATATATATCAAATTGTCTAACCATGAAAACAATGTACTAAGCAAAACCAAGCAATTTCTTCCTCTTCAGTTCCTGAGAGAAGGTTGTAATGCAGTGTTACAATATAATGCAGATGGCCAAAAGTACTTCCAAGACTTTTACAGTAAGGTGCCTTTACAGTGTAGAATAAAGTCAGCTTCTTTATACTTTAGATAAATTAAGAAATGTACATTTTCCTATGTTAAATCAATCCCAGTCTTTGCAAGTACTTACAGAAAATTATTAATGCTGCAGTTTCAAGAGTATTTAGGGATATACTTATTACTACATGGATCTGAAAAGAAGAAAATCCTAATAAATAAAATAAAGTCTGTGATTTCAGGGACTGTCATTACAAACAACAAAGGTATTGGCTTAATTAATGACAAGAGATAGCCTAATTGCAAAATTGCACTGACATGGGTAAATCCTGAATTTCCCACAGAAAATACTCTTCCATTAGCTGTAAAACCAGTTTTACTAAGTAGAATGAGGCTGCCTCTGAATTTGAAACACTCTCACCTTTGCTACAGTTTTCCAAACTCAGATTTTGTTATATGAAAATCATCTTTCTCTGAAATGTTTTTGCTCTTCTTTAATGTAATTTTGGATTTGATTTTCATCCTGAAGCTGCATGACTTCAGTGGAAGAATAATCAATTTTCTATTTTACCCTCTTAGAATGTGGCAAGATTGGGTAATTTCAAAGTGAACTGCTTTTACTAAGCTTTTAAACGTTTTGCTTTTCTCATCTTCATCAAATATTACAGACTAAGTCACTGAATTTTTAATTACATTCCAGTAATTTGAATTCCTCCTCTCTGCTTTTCAGATCTCCTCTCTTCAGAATAAAGACAAAACAACTGCATTTACGATCTCTTAAATTTTGTCTTTCACTTCAGTAGTACCTATTATTCCTTTTATTTCTATTTGTTTATTAAAATGATTTAATGCATTTTTCAATTCCACTTTCCACTGCTGCAGAGTATTTATTTACATGGGATCCATTTTTATTCTCTTTAAAAGTGGTAAGGACGATGAGACCAGCAATATCTTTCCATGAAAAAGCCAAAAGCTTGGGTTTTAGTAGTGAACAACAGGCTTTATGGTTAGAAAGACACACTGTTCAGTAGTTTGATATTTTTATTTTTCTTCTTGAATTCTCTGTAGACTTATTAGGCCTATTTCTTAAAGTTAATTCAAATAAAGGATAATTATTTTTAAAAAGTGTACATGTAAATTGAGTTATGAGAGAAGTGTTAAGAAAATATATAATGGGATGTGGAGAAGTATGAGGAGGAATACAATGGTGAGGTTAAGAGCTGGGTAGTAGCAAGAGAACGTAAGGTACCTCTTTTTTCCTTCCAAATTTTAGCTAGATCGTAACTGAAACCAGAAAATCACCAGTGATGTGAAACTAGTAAGGAAAGGAGAGACAGAATTGCTGGAAGTGGACAAGTCTCTCCTTCTGTGATGTCCTGTATGAGAAATTCAACCCAGTTTGAAAACCACAACATCACTTAAATCTGCATTTATCAATGTGATTGTCTCCAGACAAATTCCTGGGGCTGCTGTGCTTGCAGTAGCAGCTAATTTACTCTACCTGAACAAGTGCTTGTTCTCAGTTGAAGGGATGCCCTCTTTGAATGCAGGCATGTCAAAATAACTCCCTTTTTCTACATGAAAAACACTGTTACACATCTATCCTGCTGTTTCCAGACATCCTTAGGGCATTTGAACTGTTTAGTGATGAAACAAATCTAGGCAGTTGGAGAATCACTCACAGACAATTTCAGTGAAGGTAATGAAGGATGGATTCCTTTTCCTAGCTGTACCAAACCATGCAAAGTATGACATTTCTCAGTGGACAATGTTTCTATAAATTATTCATATGATGCAAACTCTTCCTGAGTTCTGAAGACTTCACAAAATTTCACTAATGCTTATCAGTGGCTTCCATTCCATAATTTTTTTCTCTCAACTCTTTTGTAAAGGCAATATTATGTTTTTCTCTATTCATTAATAGCAAATACCAGTATTTTTGTCATGAACTCCAATTGAAAACTAAATCTAAGATGTATCTAATTGATGCATTGTATCATGACATCCAAATAAGAGGATCTCCCATATTAATTTGTTCCATAGAAAACAAACCTTACACTTCCCATGAAAACCAAACACACAGGTTTTTGGGAAAAAACTGTGCAGTACAACCAATTATACACAGAAAAACTGTTTTGATATAAAATATAAATCTGTCCAATTTATCCATCGTTCATGCTTAATGTTAATTAGGCATATCTGGAAAAAAAAAAAAATTATCTGAATTTGGTGTCTTTACTAATAAGATTATGTAGCTCTAAACCTTAGTGATCTTTAATACTCAGGCTTTTGCTAGTTTCCCCATGGAAATGAGTTTTGACCTCCAAGAATCAATAGAGACTTTGAGTGTTAGCAAATGACAAAGTACTTTAAGGTATATTTTATTGGATGTGTTGCCCAGTCATTACATTGAATCCAAATATTTGCTCATACATGAATTTAGCCATCAGTAACAAAATAATTCTAAATATAATTCTTGTACAAAACCATTCTGGAAGGAAATTTTCCTTTAACTCTAGAGAAAGCAACAAATGCTTACCTGAACTCAAGACTCAGATAAATTATACCAGTATTTTGGGATTATTGGATTTCTGTAGGAAACAATCAAGTTAGGAAATGGTGGAACAAGGTTTTGGTTCGGTTTCTTTTTTGTACAACCATCTTCTGTGTATGTAGTTCTTTATCATGTAATCACTTGCTAATCTTTCACAGGAGTTTTGCCTCATTCAGGAAGAAGAGAGGCTGTGGTATGGAATGAATCACAGACTTTTAATAACTAAGGTCATTAGGCAGAGGAGTATTTCTTTCTTTGTTAGAAATCTGGGATGTGTAATCCCCAAAGCGGGGAGTTTTGTTGTTATAGTAGTATTTTGGGATCTAGATGTAAACCAACTTTTTCTCAAGTACTTGATAGGTGTTTCTTATTTTCTTCTTTTCTTATTAGCCTCTGAAATACCTGAAATTCATCTATAGGGCCTTATAAAAATTAATTGAGTGATCTTTGTGGAATATTCCTTTGAATTAATACACAATGGAGAACCCTAGGTGTAAATGAACAGTTTTGTATTGAGTGCAGAAGTTCAAAGGATGAGCTGTAAATAACGCATGGTAACACGTCTTCACTGAGGATAGAAATAATTTTTAATGTTGTAATTGCTCATTCAGTGCCAGTATTTACTGTGTGCCCTGAATGAAGCAGGAACTCTGTGGAAAGAGCAATATGCAGTCAGAAACTTGAAATCTGTGTTAGTAAACACAGGGGGAATTAAAGTTGACCAGATCATCTGACTGAAGTTGACTCACATCCGCCCACCATGCTTTACAGGGAAAGTTAACATATGCTTCTTTGAACTCATGAATATATAAATATCTTTAGTGTTCTCTTGTATTATTGGCTCCACAATCTGCCAACAAGCGTATTGAAGTTCTTTACCCCTTTAGCACATTTAATGAATGAAGTAACAAAGTCTCTTCATGGATAACCAAAGTTTATATGCAGAATTCTGAGCTATCTCAGTGTCCTCTCAAATGGTATTAAATCGACAATCTGTCTGTCACAGAGTCACCTTACACATGACTTTTATTCATTTCAGAATCACACTTAGTTTGGGGTTCTTTTTGCAGACATATGACATTGACAAGTATGACAGGATTTCCTCTTGTGCCTCTTCCAACAGATGGATTCTGCTTTTAACAGAAAGTCTTAATTACTAAATGCATGTATTTGCAAATTTTGTTATCTGGATTATTTCCTCCTCCATTCATTTTCCTGAAAAATTTTCTTTCTGTTTTCTTTGGCATCCTTATTCCCCTTCATGTTATGGTATTCCTGCAGTACTTCCTAATTTTTTTTTATAGATCACTCCTGAAAGACCAATAAGTAGGTTATTGCATACTAAGCGGTTTTAAAAAAAAGCCTCATCTTGTCTGTATAACCAATAATTTCTAATATGGACCCGCTCAAAACATCTTAGTAAAATTCAAATTTATCATATTTATCCCAATTCCTGATCTAGATTAAAAAAATTTAATAATTTTATAAAAAAATAAATCCCAGAAAATTACTGGATGTCTTGCACTATCTATTTTCTCTAAATTCTAATTTTATCTTATCCTCTAGCTGTCTAATACAAGCAAACCACAACACAACAGCACAAAACCCATAAAAGTATTATTCTTGCTATTTAAACCCAAGAATCTTTCTATCTACTATCTACTATTATCTATCTACTATTATTATCCCAATACAATTTATTTAACAGTTTTTCCTGCTACTTTAATGTATGTGTGTATGTTTTAATGTGCTGGTATGTTCCATGACAGCCCCTTCTGTTTAAATCTGATTCTTTTTCATACAATTATAATCTATTCATTGCCTATTTACATTGTATACATTTCCTTGAAAGTAACCTTGACAAAAAGAAAACAACAGAAAAAAAAGAAATGGTTCTGGTGAGTTCTATGTCTGGCTGCTTTGCTGACTCTAATGTTGGCTTGATTTCATCAACTGGAATGTTTTGGTAGCAGTTGTGTAAGGGTCAATTTGCTGTAGGGCTGTCCTGTCCTTTTAGATGGCATTTAATTTTCAGTTGTATAAAAATGTTCTGCCTCTTACACGGTGTTCTACAAATGCCTTATGACATCCATCCTCAATGTCTTTTATGGCAAAGGAATGCCTGTTTCCCCTATGTCTTTATTTATTAGACTGTAAAATATATGCAGTGCATCCTACCCTCTATGTGTGTTTTGCATGTTTATAGATACAGATCAGTTCATTTCATATTTCTCTGCAAGTCAGAATTTAAATCTCATTCTGTCCTTTATACTCTGATAAACATAATTGCAGATATACTCAGGGCATATTTCCTCACCCTCTTTTCACTTAACAATTCATGGTATTTGCTTTCTTGTTTTAGCATATATTTTTAAGATATAATCATTATACCACCCTGCCTCATCTAATCACTCTCTATTGTTTTTATATATCACATATTAGTTGGAATGGCAATGCCTTACTGTGAAAATTCTGTATGGATAGACCCATGGACTCGAGAGGCTACAATATAAAAATTTGCTTCTATGTACAAAATTCTTTAAACCAGTATGTCACTTTCTCTTCTTTTTGAAACAAATCACTATTTAGAAGGTCAAATTTGTATCTTTGTTGTCATTTCCAGAAATAAAACTGTCCAGCCCTTTACCAGCTACTTTAAAGTAGCTGTGTAAGTTATAAAATAATTTCATTCAGGGGATTTATTTTCCTCTTTACAGAAAAAAAAAAAGGTAGAGAAAAATTCTCAGTTACATTTTGAAAGTTTTACTAATTTGCTTGTAGACATCTAGCAATCATGCCTTTTGTCTCTTTGTCAAGCTTGAATCATATAGAACACCTGCAGATGTTTTGCAATGAAATACTAAATCAAGATGTTCAAGTTGATTCTCTCATCATTAATAATTATTTTTTTAGTTCTGGAAAAAGCTGGATCACTCAGTGATATATTATATATTGAAGGCTAAAATTGCTGCAGTGGCTTTAGATACCAGAAGCCTACAAAATTTTGTTGCCGTTTCCCTTCAAGAGCTCACTTGCAACAAAATAGACGTGAAATATTCAGATGTTCAACATTTCCAGTGTAAAGTCCAGCAGTTTAGGGTAGATTTTCCCAGCAGTGAGTTGAGCTAGACAGCTGAATACTGCTGTTGAAAACTGTGTTGCATACTTCATTTCTCAAGTATGCATGCATGGGATCACATAATGACAGCTGGATGTCTGCAGGTTCTGTACTTTTAGCTTATGCCATATCTAAAGTAACAGTACATTGATTTAGATCTCTTTTACTGAGATTTAAGTAATTATAAGAGGGGCTCAAGGGAGCTCACATTATTATCATAGTTCAGCCAATGGACAATTATTTACTGAGCCACTACAGCTTGATTCAAGTAGGCATGAAAGCTCTGCTTCTCTATCTGAAAACCAGAGATAACGTTCCCTCTCAGTTCTCATGAGGACACTGTGAGGATTAAAGTTTGCACACTGCTTCAAAATGTAAACTACTACATAGAATGAATCCAGCACTAAAATGATGCCACCGTTTGGAAAAGATAAGTGAACATGTTCAGTCTGCCAAAGAAAGCAAAGCAGTCATGTGCAACATGAATATTTCCTCTCCAAGATGTGCAAGTGTGGTGTGGATCTCCAAATACTAGAAAGTTGACAGAAGGGTCAAATCTCTGCAGTGTGAGAAAATAAACTAGATACACATTACAGAAATGTCTTCTGTCTGTTTAGGGGTGTGTGTATTTAATGTGCTGGTATATGCATAGGTACTCGGTTGTACAAATTTTCTTATGAAATTTTTGTGAAAAATCATCTGGCAGACAGTTTGTGGAACAGGCTGTGGAATTGAACTTAACTCCATGGTCATTCTTTGAACAGCAGGATTTGTTTGTCATTTATCAAAGTTTAACATATGCAGGCTGCCTCATAAAGAGCAATAGTGAGGAAAGGGGAGTGAGGGAAAAAAGGGAAGAGTGAAGCAGACCACAGATTATGCTTTTGAAACTGTCCCAGACTTACGCTGCTTGCTCTGTTTAAAAAAAAAAAAAGAAAGATGATCAAAGGACTGAAAGTGCAACATCCTTTGAGAGGTGCCAGGTAAGTGCTCTGTGGTGACTGGCTTTTGTGCAGATCAAGCAGCAGTCTGTTCTGTGCACTATCTGGGCTCTCATTATCGCTCATCTGTCAAACCTGCTGCTGTGAAAAGTGCTGGGGTGAAGGTCAACTTGTAAAGTAGCAGCAGTAGAAGCAGACATGTGCTCTACTCTTTGGTGAGTTAGTTGTCAGTTCTTATTCTCTAATGCAGTTAATCTCCCCTCCAGGGCTAAATTGGTGATGAATGTTGTTCCCTTCCTTTGCTCTCTGACCTGTCCACAGGAGGTGCTAAAGGAAGCTTTTTATTCCCAATGACTCCAGGAACATGGAAACCTGTGACTGAGGGATGATAAATGGATGTAATTTGTCCTTTTGGGAAATTCAGAAGAGTCAGGTTGCACAGCAAATTTTTTTTCAAGATTTAAAAAAAAAAAACCCAACAAAAAAAACCCCCAAAAAACCCAAAAACAAACAAAAAGAACCCAGTAAAGATGTATCTGGTAATTTTGGTAAGCTGTGACTGCACTGCTTGTCATATGGTGACATTAAAATCAGATTGTCTCATTGCAGCTAGAAAGGACTGAGTATGTCAACTAATCAGTTCCCATGTGCAAGGCTGAAATATTTTCCACAGAGCTTATCCCACTACTGGTGATCAAAATGCTACTCTGTCCTGGTGGAAGACACCTAAGAGTAAATCTGCTGCAAGATAGTGAGTGCCACCTAATTTTTGTCATTAAAGCCCTATTCTTGCCCTCTTACTGAGATTCATGAAGATAAATAAATATCCATTTGAAGTCTTCTGCAAACCCTTAGCCAAAGATTAATATTTAGCTAATAATCTGGGTCTTGATTTTTCCATAATCATTCTTTAAGAGCTTGGAGAGTATTTTTTTTTGTTTGTTTTGGTTTTTTTCCTTTTTGTTGGGTTTTTTATGGGTTTATTTTGGTTTGTTTTTTAATGTAAATAATTGGAGTTTAAATATCCATGGAAGATTCTTTTTTAAGTTATGTATATAGTCAGACTGGTAATTTCTTTTAAAAGTTTTGCATGTATTATGGTTGGTGGGGAAAAAGCATATTACCTATTGACAACTGGGTATTCCTGCTAAAAATGTTTTAATCACTTTAAAACTGGAAAACTCTTTAAATTTCTGGAGAAACACAGATTAAGTTTGATTCTCAAATGCTCCCTTGGGATATTGCAAGTTGAGCTGAGAGTTCTCTGCTGGTATTATCTGCTATACTGAGCCTTTTGCCGTGTTTCTCAAATATTTTTTGCCAGAATTTTTTGTTACAGATGCAGTGCTGATTCAGTCATACAAAGTTACTTACCAACTTTATTTTGGTGTTACCACACCATTCAAGAAGCTATGCAAATAAGGGGTCTTACTTTATCAGTACCTGAATCCCTCGTGGAGGTATTATCTATCCTGCTCCCTTCCTTATAGCCATTAATAATTTCAGGTTCCATAGTCTGACAATGAGCATAGGTGCTATTCCAATTGGAAATGGGAATCCCTGCTCTCTGAAGAATACTGTCTCAGGTCCCTGGCACCATTGCCTGTCCCTGAAGCCACCTCTGTCATGCTGGAACTAGGTGGGAGCTGGGGCTCTACCACTATTAGTGTTCAGAATTGGTGTTTGAGGTGAAATACAATATTCATTGCAAAAAAAAACATATTCCTTTATCTTAACACATTCCACAAAGGCATCCTGATGTTAAGTCCGTCTGAAAAGATTTCTTGGATCCCAGATAGATTTTGTGAGCAAAAGTCCACAGACAAATTGTCCTGGATAAAGTTGTTGCTAAGTGATTTCTCTTAGGATATAGAAAATAAAGCATTAAGTCCCTTGTTCCTCAGGCACAGATTAGAAACTACAGTTTCATGCATGCTGTCAGTGTCAGCTCCCCTGAAACTGGCCATCTCTCCCAAAACTCTTGAAAGCCTATTTTGTTCACATCAGGATCTGAACACAAATGACATAACTCTGACACTTATCATAAGATGGAAACCTTGTTTTCCATCCAGCCGTATACTTCAGGGAAAAGAGACAGTAAGCATTTATCTTTATTTTTTGTATATAAATTGAGAATGAGATACATTAAAGAGCTATTTTACTAGATACTTCTGTGGGCTTTGGAGTGGTCAAGAGATACGGTAAATGTTGTCTGGAACTGAGGTAATAAAATCACTTCACCATTTATTTCATACAAGCAAAGACTTCTGCTATCAGAGCTAGCTCTTTCTGAGGAACTGAAGTATATAACACATTCTGGCAAATTCTTGAGATAGAATAAAGCAACATGACTCCTTCAGATTTAATGGAGTTGAGCTGCTTTGTACCAAGTCAGCAGCTGTTGCCTGTGCCTGACGACTCTCAGTGCTTTAGTTTGGATATTTGGTCTATCGCTAAGCTGAGGTGTGATGTGCTATTACAGAGTTTGTCTTCTCAGCCAAGTTAGACTGAGCAAATAGCCTTGTGTTAGAACTTCAGGGGACAGCTCCACAAATTCCCCAGGGTAGCCTGGAACGTGGAATCCTTCTACAAGTGAACTTGTGCACTTGTTCACCAAGTTTGTGTTTGCAACACATATTTATTCAAAACTATCTGATCTTTCCCTCATCCCACTGAAAGAGCTGGATGCTTTTTTTATTTCAATATTTTGTCCTGGTGATTCCTCTTGCTGAAAGAATAATGAGGAATCGTGGGTGTGGTATTTTGAAGTCTAGTACTATCCCTGTCTGTGCATCACAGTTATAGTTACTGTCAGACATCTGCCTCAGCAAATACCTCAAGGACTGGTGGTTTAAAATGACTTTTGCTGTTGTATAAGGTGTTTATTTAACTGGATAACTACAGCCATCTTTGGGAAGGCAGTCCAAGTACAAAATGCCTCTATCTGTGCAAGAACCAACTACTTGATACTAGAAATAATTAGAAATATTTCACTCTAAATCAGTAATTGACAGTTGGCATCATTTTCCTGAGTGAGTGTTCTTCTGATGTTCCTTTGCATTTTCCTTTATAATAAAGTCTTGGTAGGAGGAATTTAATTAAAGACATAAATTACACTCTAGTGAGAGTGAAAAATCTACTTAAATTCCTATGGTCCTAATTTTAGAAATATTGAATAAATCTGCATTGCTTCTAAGTATTAGCTTCCTTTTAAGTGCTTTCATTTATTTATCTTTAGTAGAGTTTTAATTTCTTCAAGATTTTATGGGGAGATAGAGTGCCATTAAAGTGATCTGATAAAAATTTAATAAAATATGAAACAAAAAATAACTTTTTTTGTTTTATTCAGAATAAAAACATATCAAATGTGATATGGTAATAGTCAAAACTTAAAATATGTAATAAGAGGCAGCTGAACTTCACCAGTTTACTTTCTACATGCTGGGGGTTTTTTTAGCTATATGAATCTCTCATATATCTACAAAAATAAAGCTACAGCTGTGAATGCAGTGAATTCCTACGATACAATTTACCACCATGGGTATGTGAAGCCTTGGGAATCTGATGGAAACTGTTTCCTGATATTAGCTGTTGCACATTTATTCTGAAGTATGGCATGACAGTGTTAAAGGATTCAAAGAGGTGTTTGTCACCATAAGAAACTCCTCCAAGTGCTAAAATATCAGGTGACAGTCAAGCATTCTTACACATGAAATATGTTATTTTGGTCTTCTCTAAAGGGTAGCTGCAGAAGAAAGGATGGCACAGCAAGTTTTGGACAAAATATTATGCAAAATTATTTCAAGCAGCTAGACTTCTAAGACAGAGTGTAATTGTGTCTGGTGCCCTAAACATCTGGGTGTTGAACCTTTATTTGAGCCTCTGATCAACAGCACGTGCTTCATGTATATTTCAGCAAGGTTTTCTGCCTTTAAAAGTGGAAGCAGTGGGAATAAGCTCTTTAATTGTTTTTTTCCAGAATTCAGCTCTTTAAGTGTTTTTTTCCTTTTTCACTATACGTGAAACTGTCAAAAAGAGAATGGCCACAATAAATACACAATTATAATTTAGTGGTGATTGCAGCAAAAGGCAGTTTTCAACAAGTTTGTGTGCAGCAGTCACTGCTGCCAATAAATGAGTCATGTGATTAATTTTTCAGTACAGAACCCTCTATATAAAAATATTAAAATTGAAGATTACATCGAAACCATGGACTCTGTAGTAACTGTAGGTAAGCAATTATTTATAATGATAGAACAATATTTATGGATTTACCTTATCCCTCTGATATAAATCAAATGTCTCAATTGCTCTCTCCTATCTGAATCTTCTCAGAGAGTAAAAGAAGGGTTTTGTATTTATGGAGAAATTATGTTTCCTACAGTAATGATGTTGCAAATTTGTTTGGTAATGCCCTTCAGCATATTTTGACTCACCCATAAGAAAAGCATAACCAAATCTACAGGCTGTTCATATTTTGATTTTTGTTGATATTATTAACAAAGGTGCCTGTTCATGGACAAATTTTACCTTGTTTCTTGTGTCTTATGAACTGGTACCACCAGTTAAACCAGTAAGGTAAAAACTATCTGTATCAAATATGAATGAGTCATCAGGGTATTAAAATTTTAGAGTACTGTGATGAACCTGAAATAAAGAAATCAATAGAATTGAATGTAGACAATATTTTAAAATCAATTTCAATTTTGTTTTATTTTGTGTTTTTGTAAAGAAAAAATAAAAATTTTATTTTCTAAAAGACTAGTATAGTATTTACTTTATGTTGTTTGTTGTTGTCTGGTAACTGTTAAACCTTTCGAATATGGAGCATTTGTGTGATCACTCCTGCAGTTCTAAATCACTGTTTTTGTTCTGTGAAAATATTTCTTCTAAGAAGAAGAAATAAAAGCAGTTTTAAAAAAACTCTCTTACAAAACTAATACTGGAATTTTTCATCTCTACCCTATCATAGGTCATTGCTAAACTCATAGGAATCATAGAAAAAGTTCTTTTTTGTTGTTTGTTGCCACCACTGTTTCTGATGCATTGCTGAGGATCTCCTCACGATATCAAAGTTTTTCTCTGGGTGTTGTGTGTTACTTTTGTAGAACTATGTGGGCACAAAAACATGAATCATGCTGACTCCAGGTCATCATCTGCCAAATGGAGCTAGACTTTGCCAGGAATTGTTGATTGGTGCTTGGAGTTATTGCTGCATGAATAAAGCTGGGGTATTCATAGGCTGGCTGACATGGGGAATATGCACTATCAAATAAAGTATATTTGATGACAGCTGCAGACAGAGTTGCGTGAATAATGATATTTTCTTGGTTCTGAGGCCAACCAAAATAATTTGTTTGCAAAATGCTGAAGCAAAAGAGTGAAAGAAAAATTGAAAAGGTCTTTTCCCTGACCAAAAGTGTTTTCCATAGGAAACAAGCTTATGGTTTGTCTGAAATACATTCTTCCTTCCCCTTTTTGTTTTTCAGAACACTGATTTGCTGATAGATACAAAAGTTCTGCCTAGCAATGTTCGATGTCGATGCAGCTAGAAAAATCTTTATTTATTCAGAACATTAACTAACCACACACAGTAATAATACTGCTAGATAATAATAATAATACTGCTAGATGCAGCTCTTTTAGAGTTGGTGAAGAATTCAGATTTTAGAGCTGAGTTACTGAGGCTCTTTTGCTAGCTCAGTTTTTATGTACAATAAATTCTTCTTCAACAGTAGTCCTTGGATTCCTCTCTAGTGAAATGTACATTCAACAAGATGTTCAATGCACAGAGGCTGGTTTTGCTGGCACAGAAGATCTGTTTAGCCACCACATGAAATTGCATTCACTGAAGCATCTTTTATTTTTACAATAAATTGACTGAAAATAATTCACACATCTATTTCTCATGGACTCCTTCAAGGGAAATTTAAACCCAGGACACCTACGAAGACCAGCTGCTTGGACAATGCAGCCTGCCTGTCCTCAAGAGGCTCTGATGAGGTTCTGTTTTATGTAGGCTGCCCTACCCCATATCTTGATGTCATCTTCTTCCCATGTTGACTGTATCAATCTTCCCTTATCCATACATTCATTCTTTTCATCACATTTTTAATTTTATAATCCCCAGTTATAACAGCTTTCTCTCTAAATCCAAGCCACTACTACTTCTGTCTCCAGCTCTCTAACTCATCTTCAGTCAGGGAGTTGAATTTTTGCTCTTCCTCTCAAATACTGAGTTTCTTCTTCTTTTCTGATTTTACCTTTAAAACCTGTTTTTGTGGTTTATGACACATTCTGGCCAGAATATTGCTATATTTTATTTCAACAATGTTTCATCAAAATAAGCGGCACTGAAGAAATTTAGTTTGCAAGGGGATGTAAATACCTTTTCAGCTTTTAGTAAAAATGTACCCTAAGTCAATTAAATCCTCTGTTTTTTAAGTGCTCAGAATATTTAGAAAATCTAGATATCAGAATACTAATGGCATGTATGTTTATATTCTTAACTTTAATCCCCTTGATTATTTGTTTCTTTCAGAACATGAAATGGAATATGTATATAAACATAAACTAGTGGTCTTGATATGGTTTTCAGGATTTTAGCACTCAGTCAGCAGTTCAAAAGCAGATTAAAGGTCAAACATGCACATTTTTATATCATAGAAGGACCTATTTAACATTTAAACTCTGTTCTTTAATTTATTTTTTTTTCAATTACCACATTAACAATCATCTAAAATAAAGCCCTGTATTCGAGTACCACTTAACACATTTTTTAAAACAGACCTTTTATTAATAAATTTTCTAAGGACAGGAGTAAATTTCTCTAAGAGGCATTGAGAGGGTTTTCATGGGCTGAAGTTCACACAGGTGCTGCTGTGGAAGCAGTGGCACACGACGACTCGATGTGCACAAATAGCTCCATCATATGAGACAGCTCTCCACTCCTTCACGGCTAACCTGATGCCAATGCAGCACTAAGGTGAACTCCATATGTCTTCAAAATAGATGGTTACTGTTACTTACAAGTAGCCAGCTAAATATCTGCAAGATATTGATACCACAATGTGCTTTGGAGTTTTATGCAGCCTGGCCTCTCTGAACCAATCCTTGTGTCACTTT
This sequence comes from Parus major, assembly GCF_001522545.3. Lineage (NCBI taxonomy): Eukaryota > Metazoa > Chordata > Aves > Passeriformes > Paridae > Parus > Parus major. The sequence continues at coordinate 125,610,104 of NC_031769.1, forward strand.
CAAGACCTAGAATTACTTCAGCTGCTACAAGATGCCTCCGGATATGCATCATCCTGGACAGTGAAAAAAGCAGCAATTAATGCTGATACCACTCCTCTGAAAACAAATTGACCAGGGATGAGTTCTATTAGTGATGGACACAGTGACTCTCTTGCCTCCACAGGACCCACCTATGAGCAACAATCAAATAAATTTTTAGGATTTGGGATTGAACATGATGTTAGTGCATGCATATGTTTCCTTATCTAACACATATGATCTAACACACGAGTGTCCCAGCTAGTCCTCTGCAGGACCTATGTGAGAACATCTAGGCTCTGAATTCCTTTAGTTTAGGAAGCAGGAAAGAGCAATAACCTTCCTTATTTTAATTAATCTTTATTAACAGTAATATTCTTAATTGTAAGAATATACTACAAACCCCATTGCAAATAGTATTTGCAGAAATGTCAGCATAGGTCTCCCTAATTCATCCTTTACTTCTATGCAGCTCCCTCTTCCTCATCTTGGTCAATATGGGGTCCTATTTAGTGTTGTTTTTTTTATTTTAATTTTACCCTTTGCAGGTACTCCTTTGGCCCAAATTATTTTTACAGTTTCTGCATGTGTGACTGCTGCTCTTTGTTTAAACACAGTGCATTGTGTTTGGGTCAGGACAACTGACTTTCCATTTAGATTAAGGAAAATGAGGAAAAAAGAGATGAATAAGCATGTTCCACACGAGACAAAGCACAGTGTTTGTCACTCCTTCTGACAGCAGGTGTCTTGAGCCAGTCTGCACTAAATAGGAGGAAGGATAAGATCCCTCCCACTTAAAGAGAAGGAAAAGGGGCAGAGGACAACATGAACATCTCACACATAGAATGTAAAAAACTGAAAATTTAAGTCTGCCAAGTTGCCCTGCCTTAGAGAAGTATCCAACAGCATAGAATAAAATGTTCAGTGTGCAACCTGTAAAACTGAAATAGCTTCAGATAGGAAACCAGAGGCTGTTGTGGGGTGAGAAAAAGGAAGAGAGTTGCATCTAGGTTATTTTAAAGAATGCAAAATTATCATGGAGATGTGTATTCAAATGGTGCAATATATATATCACTTCCTTTAAAGAAAGATCTTGGGGTGAAAAAGGAGTTTCATCTACACCCCTTGATCTCTAATCCTGAGATTAGAGAGTGCCTGGATTTTTGTAAGAACAAACTTGCTAAATCATGAGAAACACATGCAGACACTGGTTGCTAAAGCAGGAAGATTTGACTGACAAAGTGTTACTGTGGATCATGGGACTATAATTTAGGAGACTAATGTCCAATTCCTAACCTGCTGAATTAAAAAAAGTGAAGTCAGAAGGACTACAGTTCAAAAATGTGTACAAGGCTCAGCAATTATTCAAATACAAGGTTTAAATCATATGTAATTTTTGTCCTAGCTTTCTAGGAATGCCTTCCATAGCAAACTAAATAGACATCTTGGAAGGAGCTGGACACATGTCAGAAAGAAATGTTCTGAAATTAAAAAATAAAAGGCTGAAGTGGAATGGCCGAAACTTAAGCTGATTTGACCTTGTAAGGGAAGTGAAAACATGTAAAGCAGAACAAAGAGAGATGCTATGAAGAATTTGTACATTATTGACAGAATAAGAAGACAGTTAAGTATCATCTAAATCTGAGTCCCAAACTGAACTAATACTTTCCTATATTTCTCAGTGAGAAATTTTAGTGCACAGTCGACAGACTTCATCACAGCAGACAATGCTTTCTTACTTATTCTAAAGCAGACAGATAAGTTGGACAATAAGTTGCTTCATGTGGAGATAAACTCTTGCTTACATTGAAAAGAGGAATTACCAGATGGAAGAATGACTACTAAAAGGTTGAAGATAGACTACTAAAAGGAGTTCCTCCAAGATCAGCCTTGATACTAGACTGAACTAATATCTTCACATATTATCTTGGCAGGTACAAAAATATTTTAACAGCATTTTCTGATGGTATGAAGTTCTTAGACTTTTTCAAAATAAAGGCTAGTTGGAGGAGACGTAAAAGAGTTGGGTGACCTTGAAAGCTGGAGCAAAGGTAATGGGATAAAGTACAGTTAGGTTAAGTCATGCACTTGCAGACTAATGAAAAAAGATTCCTCTATGAATTGGAGGATTATCAGTTGAAAATAACAAAGGAATAAAAAACACAACAGAGTTAATACAGAACAGAGAGACTATAGGCAATTATACAATGTATCTGTGAAAAAAACTGAAACATCCTAATCTCAGGAAATAGAGTTTGAGGCATTTCTGAGAGAGATAAGGAAAACTCTACCTGGATTATAATGTGTAAATAAACCACTCATGTTCAAGAAAACACAATTTAAACTGGAGACCCGTAGGTAGATAGAAAACCTACCTTATATGACTAAAAGAATTTAGGAAGTTCACTTTAGTAAGTGAAAGGTAGAAAGGAATGTCACTCATGTCCAGGAACAGAAAAAGCATTGCATATGTATAAGATAGTCAATATTTGATGGAAGCCTAAAACTAAAGCCATCAAAGGAATGACTTTCTAAAATATTCTTACAGTATAAGAAACTTTATTAGCTTGAAAATACAGCATGCACATAAGTGATTGAAAAGTCTTCATATAGAGATACTTAAAAGAGCAGGGAACTGGATGCAGTGAGCAGGACTTTGGTTTCGTGTTGGTTAAAGTTTTTCAATTTTATCCCAAATGTTGAAAATGTGTATATATGAAAGGTACAAATACTGAAGAGAAAATTACATGAGTTTCAAGAGACATTACTACAAAAATTATTACTGGAATGATAGTAGCCTGTATTCCCTTTCAAGTGTCTCAGAGTAAACACTGAATACATTAATTATTTTGTCTCTAGAGATAAAGTAATTTTCATCTTACTTAACAAGAATTAAAAATATTTTGTTAATAGTCAATGTAATCCTAGTTTGTGCTACAATTATCCAAGCTTATTTTAAAAAATAGAAATAAAAGCTGATGAATTAAAGGCAGCAATTAACAATGTACATGACACTTGTTAGATTTATAGGCATGGGGTTTTTTGTCTCTAAAAGTGTATGAGAAAAACAAATCCTTCAATCAGTCAATCAATGCACTTAATTACCCCTGAACTTCACTGGAAAAATAAAATGCAGTCATAGAAGTTACAATATGAATCTGATGGTCTCATCCTAGACTAAATCATTAATTTCATATTAATTTCTATGATGCTTCATACCTGAAATATATGTCTTGGAATCTTTGGTTCATTATTCTTTATTATTCTAGTCCTCTGACTCCAGACAATAACATCCATTCTCATATCTCTAAGAGGCTGATTTGTCCATGTGTGCTTTTGGCAAAATACTCCTAAACAGATGAACACACATTTTTGAAAGAGAGCTGTTAACTGACATTGTATAACTGGGGATATCACTTATTGGGTAAAAAGTCTGAAATGGCTTTTCTGTTTGATATGTTAAGATCAAACTGTACCAAAAGTGCTTATAGCTAATTAAAGTAAAGTAGCACTTTTCCATTACAGAGATTTCTCTACTTCTCTCAATTTATTTTTTTTTAAATTCATTGCATTGAAATGAACAGAAAGACTCCCATTGTTAGGAGGAAGATTGTTCACAGCTTTGTCAATTGATATAATCTTTTTCTTTCTCTTTCATCTTTTGAAGTGTCAGTCCATGCAGACTATTGAGCTGGAGTATTTCACTTTTCAACATTTAATCTTTCTATTTTTTTATCCTTCTTTGAATTTTTTTCACTTTTTGAATTCAAAGCTTCATTCACATTAAAAAGCAGCCTAGTACTGCACCATACATATTTTTTAACTTCCAGTCCAGTTTTCCAAATCTGTTTGTTTTATTTGGCTCCCAGTTCCAAGTCTCCTACCTATCTTCATAGCATTTTTTGGTGTTTTGTTTTGTTTTGTTTTTGTTTTTAACCAAGGTTCTCTAACAGTCCAAATTGGACTGCAAAATCCCCAGTGTTGAAACCTTTCTTTTTTTGAAATATACTCTGCTTACCTGATGGTTGGTGCTGTATGGGGATTTGAAGAGCCAGCCATTAGTGTTATAGTGTAACTCTAAATTGGATACTTATTTTCTGTGAATGAAATTCATGTCAAGGGCTGAACATCTTCAGAACAATTCATGAGAAACAGAAAACTCTCTGAAGCTCTCACAGAGCAGCTGATGGGACAGGTAAGCACTTACACAGCTGCTTTTCTTTGGCATAAATCTCCTTTTTACTTACAGAGTTCTACAAATTACGTTTTTACTTTACCCTCAGCATAGATACATTGATATAAAGAATTACAACTACATCTATTTCCGTGTCAGTGTAAAAGACAAATATGCATCACAAAATTCCCTAAGATGTAGCCTTTAAGATTTAACCTTTGATTATCTGTAAAATATTTCAATGCAGATTATGATTAGAGCATATAGTAACTGTGTAACACTCCAAGTCATAGTTTACCAAAGAATTTCCAGTGTAAATGGTTCTAAATTCAATAGTTAATATTTGCCAGTGAATAAATTATAAGGTCATAATGTTGTTATCATATTTTATCTGTATTTTTTTATTTTGCTTTCAGCCTCATTTCATTAAATTATTGCATTAATAACCCACCATCAAGATATCTTTGAGCTAAACCTTACCATGTGGCAGATGATGCATGATGGAAACCTGTCTGGAGGTTTAGGTCAATCAATCATGGAGCTAATACAGAATGTGTGTTTTTTTTCTTAGTAACAAGTGAGATATACTGCCCTCATATACACTGTGCTCTGTAATTTGCACAGAAAATCAGCAGGTTGGTCTGTACAGTTCAGGACATGCTTTTTAACTTCAGTAATTCTAAATCATTCCCACATGGAAGATAAGGATAGTATTGTCAGCTCTTGTTTTTCACTGGGAAGGTGATCTGAGTCATGAATTAATCACAGAATCAAGGCACTTGGCCTTGATGAACTTCCTGAATTGACACAGTCCCACATCTCAAGCCTGTCAGTGTCCCTCTGGATGCATCCCTTCCCTGTCTTGTAAACAGCAGCACACAGGCTTGGTGTAGAATAAAAACTTGCTGAGGGTGAGCTCAGTCCCACTGTCCATGTCTACGACAAATGTGTATAAAGGCATCTTTCCCAATACTGATCCCTGAGGAATGTCACTTGCTGCTGATCTCCACTTGGGTATCAGGCTGCTGGCTACCTTTAAGTGCGAACATCCAGCCCATTCCTTATCTACCAAGTGGTCCATCCCTTCTATAATCACACCAGAAAAGGCCACCGAGTTTGTCAGGCATAATTCTCCCTTAGTGCATGTTGGCTGTCATCAGTCACCTCCTTTTTCTCCATGTGCCTTAGCAGAGCTTGCAGGAAGATCTGATCCATGATGGTTTTAGGCACCAAGGTGAGACTGATATGATGGATAATGGCTTAGCCATTTCTTCTGCCAGTTCCCTCTGGCCCTGTGGATGAACCTCATTAGATCCCATGGATCTGTGCCCATTCAGCCTTGAGCTTGGTCATCTCCTTCTGCCACAGGTCCAGAATTAAACAAGTAGAGTTCAGGCATTTGTGCTAATGTTGGTCACAGGAATTCCAATCAACTCAGAGCAAGACTGTGCATGCCCATAGACTGTTATTTACTATCCTGCACCAATATAATATTCCCTGTGGGGTGACATGTTCATTGGCAATCAGCCATTTCAGCCACAAAAAAAGATTTATTTTATTTTTTACTAAACACAAAGCTGTACAGTGGAAATACTGGGACTCAGAGTTTGCTGAAGGAGAGGGAGTGTTACTGACCCTTCCTGTGGAAGGCAAATTTCAGGTTCTCTCTGCAGGCATTAGTTCATTCCTTAATGAACTAATGAAGCAAAGTTCATTTTGTATATATTTAAAGGCAATTGCTTAATGTGTTTAAATGTGTGAGGGATTTCACAATATCTTAAGGCTTGTTAAAAACAAAACTCAGAACTGAAGGCATGTCTGGAAATGACTAGGTCTCTGACTGTGGCTTACATGAAAAATTACAACACAAGAAGCGCATTCCTCTGTAGCAGGGTGGAGTATGTGGGATGTAATTGGGAAAATATATGATATTCCTGCATATATGATGTTCCTGCTTTACATGATTTCCCCAAAAATGTTATCAGTCTCCACTAACTATAAAGTCTTAAGGACACTGAACTGGAGCAGCTGAATACTGTTTTGTGAACAATCTTCTAGCTCCATCTGTGCACACCCTCAGTGGGCAGACCTACTGGAGCAGGGCATACCAGCTTGTGCTAAAGAGCAGCCAAATTAGGCTAAAAAGGCTAAGTCCAGGCTCCCTGGGCCACAGTGAGAGCAGAGCCCCACACTGGCATGGCTGCACAGCACAGGAGTCAGGGCTGGCTGGTGCCTTGCTGGGGATGTGTGAGGCTGGCTGAGCTCCAGGGTTGTCTGCCCATGGCTCTATAGCCATGCTCTTGCTGCATATCAGAAGTGTCTTCTCACAATGCCTCCCATGGCAGGAACTTCATCAACAGTCAAATAAAATTAACAAGCCATGGGAAAAGTGCATATTGAGCATCTCCTGATAATTGCTTTAGCTTCAGAAACTGTGTGAGGGCAAAGGACAAGAGAAAGGACTACTTGTTTGAAAGGTGTTCACATGTTTGCATCTTGTCTAAAGTGTGTCACTAAATCACAGAATCACAGAATGGGCCAGGTTGGAAGGTACCACAGTCATATCTGGTCCAACCTTCCTGCTCAAGCAGGGTCATCTCAGAGCACACAGCAATGTGTCCAGACACATAAGAATATTGACAGTGAGGGAGACTCTACAACCTCATTATTTTCCTCCAAATATTTTCTTCTTTAAACTTTATTAATAAAGCAAAATTGCAGTACTTGTGCAAGTTCAGAGGTCATGAATTCAGAATACAACAATAATACTAATAATGCTAAAAATCTTTAGAGAAATATTTTTATTAACATACCTGTAACACATATCATTTATAGTACTTGGATGGACTGCCTTAACATTAATTATACAATTTGTTGCAGTACTGAGAAAAGGTTGCTGTATTTAATGTTCTGTATCTTAGATGTATGTATGGTAAAGGTGTAAGGCAACAATTTGAAAGTGATGAATAGAATCTTTATTTTTTTTTTATGCTTACTGAATATGTGGGATTTTGAGCACCAGTTGTCTGATCCAATATCACTTGCAATGTTTTTTTACTGATATGCATTTGTCTTCCAGGAGCCACATTAGCTTGGTGGTAATTGATCACTGCTTTCCTTTTTTAAAGCATATCTAAATATGTAATAAAAAATAATTTTCCATTTTAATCTGGTTATAACAAGCAAAATTAATGCCAAAGGCCAACATTTAATTATGATGTGCTGCTAGAAGCATCTCTGGTGTGGTATTAGAAATATTTTTTATGGTTTAGTTTCTCGTGGGTTTTTAAAATCAACTTCATCTGTCAAAAAGTAGTTTAAGAGTTGTTGCAAATATTTGTGAGCTTCTGGCTAAAAAAATACTATTTTATTTAGTGCTTTGTAAAGAATTGAACATTACATTAGAAAATGTGGATCATCTGTAGCTTTGAGAATTCATTATCTTATGTTATCATATTTTCAACTTTTCTAAAATCTCACCTACACAAATCAGTATTCTGCAAGTGAAACACAACTGTCCTCACAACTTTCATTCCTGGATTCAATCCTTACCAGTGAGGTAGATATGCTAAAAATGGGCTAGCCATCACAGTTCCAGAGAAAAGCTTGGTAAAATGATATTTAAGAACATAGAATAGCATTAAAAGTAGCACCAATGTATTTAATAAAAAAAATACAATGAAATTTTAATTTAAAATTGTGGGGTTAATTTTCCTTACTCTAATTCTGTCGACCATGTGATTAACAGTGCTGTATCTTTTAAAAGGTATAGAAATTTCAGAAATTTCCTTTCAAATATTGTTTCTGTTCAAATGGATATTTGTTGGTGTTAGAATCTTATCTCTTCCAGACCTGCAGGGAAAGAGTCAGGACATTTTATATGATTAGAATCTGTACTCTCATATTCTCAGAGACACTCAGAACACTGCATCCTGAAGAGACCAAGATTTAAAAATGTTAAAGTCATGAGTTATTATTTTCCAATGCAAAAACAAAAAATGCCTATGTATAAAACATTTGAAAGGTATGTGTTCTGCATGCATAGAAAACAAGTGCAAAGTTATAAAATTTTTATTGACACTTTTTTTTGGGAACATTTGCATAGCTTGTAGCTTATCCACCTCAGAACTTCTGTTTGTAATCTTTTACTATATGCAGTGCTATCTTGTATTCTGTAGTCATGAATCATAAAAGGCATTGAAATAGAAGTGACAAATTTCTAAGTCACATGGAAACTATAGTCCTCATTTCTCTTGCTCACCTCATTTTAACTCTGCTAGTGTATCTATCTCAGGTTAAACTCTGAACATTTCACAGCTCTCAAAAGCTTCAAACAGCTCCCACTTTTGACTCTCAGAGCAGGATGTTGTAAAGAAACAACATTCCTCTTGAACAAATGTGGATTTTTTTACTTACCACTTAGTTCCAAACTAGAACTTTCCCAAAATCTAAGGTAGAGAGATCTTGCTCCAGGAACACTTTCTTTTTACCACTGATATAAAACATTTGAACTGAAGACATGTCATAGAAAATATCTAAAAGATACCCATTTTTATCTTTTCCATGTTAGCATCTATGCAAACACAAATTACATATGCATGGAAGTAGAAATATTAATTTAACTATGGCACTCAAGTAATTTCTATGCATCACACTTTTCATTGTGGCACAGCTGTTAGACTTGGTGTGAAAGAGTTATATTATGATGTTGCACTGCATTGCATTGCAAGAAACCCTCCAATGACTTATTCAATCCTCCATTTTTCAAGTCATGAATTTTATGAAGATGCAGGATCCAGAATGACTGATTTTACAACCTAAAGGTAGAGATCGGATTCTTTTTATGGCAGAAAAACCTCTAAAACGAGATGCTTTACACATCTCTTGTTCTGTTTGTGTTGGAAACTGAGCTATTCCTTGGTTGTTCAAACTGTTTTGCCTTTTAACTAGCACAGTGTAATCATTGAAACATGAGGATTTAGATATATCCTAGCTCATAAATTGTTCCTCACATTTATTTCAGAGCAAGCTATCAAGTTTTCAGAAAAATGACTTGTGTGCATCATGAGAACCTTAGTACAGATAGGATGATAAAATTTCAGTTAGTATTGCCACACTGAACTTTATAAATGGCATTTAGGTACATAAACTTGTTCTAAATCTTGGATGCAATAAAAGAGAAATTCAACTTGAAAAAAAAAAAAAAAAGTAATTTTTCTCCTGTGTAATCTTGTTTTCTTTATGAAAAAGATGTTATCGTATTTGGAAAATCAACATAAAAGTGGTAGATTTATGTGGACTTTAGATTATGTATAGACCTGTAACTTTCTATGCAGAAGTGAATTTCCCTCTGTGGTAAATAAATAATATCTCCCATGTCAGTTTGATATGTGCCTAGCACAGCAGGAGCTTTATTCTGATTAATGACTGCAATATTGTTTGTTTCATTTTGCTTTTGCTGCTAATCAAATCATATAAATATATGTTACTGTTCTCTTCCAAATCATAGAAGATGATCCACATCAGATGAAATATGTTTTATTTTCATAGCTGTTAAATCAAACACAATTGATTTAACATGATAAGCATAAGGTAAAATCATAAGCATTGTTTGTTAACAGGTGCTTTCAGACTGTTAATTTAAGCAAATTATATTTAGCTTAATATCCAAAATATGTTGATATATTTTATCATCAGTGAATGAAATAGACTAGTTCAGGAAATTTTTCTCTTTTCTAGTATATGCAGACATGCTCTCATGACTGTTTTTCTAGTGTTCTTCCATCTATCCACCTATCCATGTGATAGACAGAGTGTGATCCTTCAATAATCCTGCCTCAAAGAAAATAACCTTATATATAATGGTGAGGCAGATGTGATACCGTGACATTTTCAACTCTAACACTGTTGCTATTCTCCCTCTTCACAATGAAGATATGATCGTGGCACAGAGCTCCTGGCTGCTTCTTTGAGTCAGTGTGTCCACACCATTTGGATAATTCCAAGCAGTGAATGTTCAGGTTTTTTCCCTCTTCTGATGTCATCCTTTCTGAAAAGACAAAGGTGAAGGTGAGAGGGATCACAAGCATGTCTGAGGGAGAGGTTTCCAGTCTTCAGGATGCATTGGGGGAAGAAAACAAGGTGATCACAATGAGTGCCTGAGAACCTTCTGCTCGGAGAGGGGAAGAAAAAAAGGTGGAAAGGAACAAGAATCAGGTATCCTGACCATAGAGGCAGCAGAAGACAAGAAAAATAAATTAAGTTTGAGATAGCCCAAGATGTCTCTGAACTAGTTCAGACCAAGACTATATGTGAAGGATATTCTTTCAAGGAAGAACTCAGTAAACTTTCTATTGCTAGGCAGTCATTCTAAATTTTGTCTCCTTTAAAGTTTATATTCCAATGAAACCTACCTTTTCCAGTTTAAGAGCCAATATTAGAGCTTGTCTAGAGGAGATGACATAAAGGACAAGTTCTAGACATATCCAATTCAAAGTTTTGTCCAAGTTAATGTTCTATAACATTCAGCTAGCTTTGACCATTCATACATATTAAGATATCAGAAACTGTCCAGTTCCACTAGTGTACTACACCATTGAATTTAATGACAGGAACTGTGCATATGGTCATAAAGGGAATTTGGCAATGCCAAGACTGTTTTCCTTTGGCATACAGGCTAAGTCTGATGTGGTTGATTTGGATGTCTCCATGAAGTTGTTCATTCCTATATACAATTATGGACTTACTAAATGGACAAATTGTACAGACAAATTGTGTCAGAAGGGCCAAACTGCAAATCAAAGAACACTGTGAAGTATAACATAAGACATTATGTCTTTACTGGTAGCATTATTATATGTACAAATAGTTTAACTTTGTTGCCTAAAGATAGTTTATAAATTCTCTGTCCAGAAGTATTCAGGGTTAAATACCTTACTGAATTTGAGAGTAAAAGGATGCCAGCCATTAAATAAAATCATTGGACTCAATGATGAAAAAAGATTAAGCCAGTGTAGTTGCAAGAACTTTCTCCCATTCCCTATATCTGTATCTTCTGTTTGAAAACATCTGTCATCTCCTTCAGTCTGGAGTGGATAAACTCATTCATTATCCTGTTTCTAGCCCTATTTCTAACCCAAAATAATTGAAACTCAAGGGCACCCTGGGTCCTATTGGAATCCTCTTTTTAAGTTCTTAATGGATGGTTGTTATCAAAGCACTTCCATTTTACCATCCCCAGACAATGTTATGTTTTGTATAAGGATATCAGGCTTTTGTTTTGTTGGTTTGTTTGTTCTTATTTTTCAGCTTCTTTAATTAGAATTTAAACCTACTGGTGCTTCCAAGTACTGCCATCAGGGTCGTGGTACCAGTAATATTGGTAATATGGAAAAATACATTTACTTATCAGAAAAGCTTTCAGGTAGAGATAAGAATTCAGTGCAGCTGAAGGAAAGAGGGAGATAACTGCATTCTGAAGTGTCTTGGATTTGAAACAGATGCATACACACACATCCATAAAGATTTGGATGAGTGGAATTCTATCAGACTGTTTGACCTTGTCGCAAAACAAGAGACATATAAAACATCCTTTCCTCACAGAGGTGAGACAGGGAAAAGCTCTGGGACTCCCCCAGGCAAGGCCCATCTGCCTTGGGTCTGTTAAGTGATACAAAGGTGCCTGTGACTTTCCAAATCCAACACTACCAAGAGGCTGCCAGGGTAGCTTTCCCAATATGGTACACTGCAGATGTCCAGAGGGACTTAAAGTTTTCTTTTTCCCCTAAATATGTCATTTCTACTTCCAAGATTTAAATTTTCTACTGTTTCTTCTTGACTCATCTTTTATATATCTTCCAAAGTATTAATAACATCTAAGTTACTCAACAGCTTTGTGTTTTCAGACAGTCTAACAAATATTTTATGAAGAATATATCGAGTCTTCATTTTCCTGCAATTTATTCCTTCTCCTAAAGCATATGCAAAACTATCAAAAGGAATGTAATCATTGCTTAAATTCTATTGATGTTGAATGAAATATAAACAATCCCCATATTCACCAATAATTTCTGACATGTAATTTCTGCTTCAAAACCATGAGGCAACTTTTTAAAATGTTACCTTTTTACTTTCTAATAATTTTATCTGTAATTATGTTCTTTAGGTTTTCTAAGAAAGTATATTTAAGCCTGATAAAATTAGTAGAATCAGGACATTAAAGTTGCAGGTTTTTATTTTTTTGAATTACAGATGACAAAACCAGGCAAATGTGCTATTAAAAATAAAAACAATGGAAAAAATATTACTATAAATGTGATTTAAGAATATGTTTCAATCTTCTACTTAGAAAATTCATATGTAGTCTGTAGAAAATATTGTTCTTTGAGTAAAAAGATAAAATTATTTTTTTCCTGGAATATAAGTTAAAATATTTCAAATTAAAGGTTTTTATGAGTGGTTATGCAAAACTTGAACTAATGCATATGACTGGTAACACATCAAGCTCAGTATAAGTTTTTTTTTTTATGCTTAATAACTTCCTGATGGCAGCACTGGCATATTCTGCCTTGCATGCATTCACACCAGTTTTGAAGATCAAGATGAAAGGCATGAACAGAAATCCCAGCTACCACATTGTTTTTGAGAAACGTATCTTAGAGTCAAGCTTTTCCATGCATTTCATTAAATCTTAATAAGTAATGTTACTTGCTGCTCCACACTTTTCTGGGAAAAAAAAATTCTTCTTAGTAATTCCACAAAGAAGACTAATTTTCAGTTCAGGAGGAGTAATTCTTGCCCTTCAAAAACTTTTCATATTTTATTATTTTTATCTTAGAACATAGGGCTAATCGTTTTTCACAGAAGGTTAGTGCTCATCCAATTTCATGGGGTTATTGGTTCATATCACAGATGTAAAAAATGCAAGTGTTGGTTATTTCATCTTTTCTAAAAATACAGACTGCTGCAGGACAGAATAATGGCATTTGGCTTATCTCTGAAGCACAAATATAACTTGGAGACCACTGGTGCATTTTAGGAAAGCAGTACCAATTCCTCATGTAAAACGCCAATCTCATTACAACATTCTCTCAACTGCAGTCCTCTTAAATAGAGTATTAGTACCAACTGCTAATATTCCTTCCTTTCAATAAATAGAATGTGTATGCAACATTACTGAAGTTTTTTCTAGTAGGTCACCTGAGGCCAGCTCTTAGTCTCTAAGCCCAGAGGAGGTAATGCTGAGCACAAGAACAATTCCTAGATTTGATAGATAGGAACAGGCTGAGGTCAAGTTTATCATGTCCAAGAGACATTTTAGGTTTTTTACATCAGGTGCTGAGATGGGGACTGAGGGACAGAATTATTTTTCTTTAACTTAACAGTTTAAATATGGGGTGCAAAGTCTGAATAAATCAATTGCCTTGGTTTCTTCTAACCACCGAAGACAGAGGTTTGAGAATTTCAGTCTAGTTTTGCAATGGAGTTCATTTTAACAAGAGTACTCACGCTGAATAAAATAAATAAATAAATAAATAAATAAAGCTGAATGGAAAAATAATTTGTAGACCCAGATGTAAATGAACTTCCTTTTCAGTGTTTAAGTTTCACTGATACTGCAGTGATTGTAGCACACATATATTGAGCCATATAGTTAAAGATATCTAGAAATGAGTGCAGAGAATTTGGATTTTGCTCCTGTGAAATAGCCTTAGAAAAGCAACAGAGACTATAAAAGAATGCAATAAATCTGTACAAAATATTACTATGACACACTATATGTGTGAGTTAGTTTATGAGTGACAGGCATACAGTGCATGTTTCTCTCAGTACACTGGCCTCAACAAAAAAAAAACCTCATTTATATGAATTACAAAGTAGTTCTTCTGAGTCAGGCTATAATGAGGCCAGTGCATAACAGCAGACATTATCCAGAGCAATGCTTTCAGCCAGTCCTTGACAGGCTGTAGGACAGGCTAAAGACAAGGGAATGAACAAATATATGTCCCTGGATGCTGCTCCTGCCTAAGCAAGCTTAAAGCAGCATTAGCAGGAGGTTAAAAAATAATCTTCCAATACATTAGTCTCATACTTATCAGAAATTCCAAATTAATTTAGAAATTTGGCTTATTTACAAAAGTCTACACTTTGTAAAAATAACCCAATTTATCCTGGGCTGTAGATTCACACCCACAGGGCATGTGAATTCATTTCCAAGGCTTTAGTTGCTGCTAACATTTCATTCAGATATTATGAGCAAAAGTGCCAATCCTGTCTCTCACTGGTAGGAAGTAACTAGAGATAAGGTTTTGTTTAGGGGTATTTCTTTCCTTAGCAGAAGGACTCCTTTTGGCTTTCCTGTTGCACTGCAGCCCTACATATTACTGCTAAATGATTTTGCTAAACAATTATATGCATGTTCAATTTCTTTCTTATCTACCATGTGATGCATTACTGGGAGTGAAGCAAAATCAAGTGTTTTTCAGTAGATCATTTAGGTAAATATCACCTTCCACTCTGATAATATACAATGATACCAAAGAGAAAAGATGACTGCACCACTCTGAAGTCTGGAAGATGATGTCACAGTTGAAAGGAACAAGGATATACAATTCTTTCAAACTGAATGGCTACTCAAAATCTGTGCTCCTGTGAGTTATTCTGGTTAAGAGGAAAAGATGATGATTATGAAGCCAGGTTATTCTGATACAATTCCGTTCAGACTTTTATAAAGCATGAGAAACACTGCTTTACCCTTCTCTTGAGGAAATCAAGTGCTATAAAATCATCAGCATTAATCTCAAAATTCTTTTATGAGTCCTCTCATGGATCTTTCAAAAAGGGTTATTTTTGCTTTTGTTTTTTGCTTTTTTTCCATCTCTTCCCCCCACTTTTCTGTATCTTTTGGTGTTGTCTCTCTGATTTTCTCTTTTGTATATTTATCTGCACTAAGATAGTACCCTACCTCTAGGAGGACATAACTTCTGATTCTTAGATTAGCCAGGTACTTTATGAAAGGAACCTCACTTGATTCTGCAAAGAATCAAGTCAGTCAAGTCACTTTGCAAATGTAGTTGTACTGCATTGACAACATTGCACTGATATGTATATAAATATGCACACTCATATAAATTTTATATACTATATGAAATTTAAACCAGAGATCAGTACCTGAAAATATGTTAAACTGTCTTAAAAGGGCATGCTTCTAATTTTCAACTGATGTTCATATGAAGTAGGCCAGTCTATGCAATCAGGACATCAGCACAAAATTGAAAGATCCACTCTAAACACACTGGTAGAATGAAGATCTCATGACTCAACAAAACTAGTGCTTGTAATAATAAGATTTGGTAAAGAATTCAAAATTGGGTGCAAATAGATAGAAATGCAACCAGCACAATAGTATAGTATCAAAATGAAAATATAGTAGGGTCAGTCTTGGTCCATTCATACTGCCAAAAAGTTAAAAATATGTGAAGTCAGAAGTGCTTTAATGAATATAGCAGCAGCAGGTGCAAAAAGCATTACTGCCATCTGCAAAATAGATTCAGCAGCGCTCGTTAAAGGTGTTGTCTTGATTTGATTTGATTTCATTTGATTTGATTTGATTTGATTTATCTAGTGCTCATCCTCTTAGGCATGTATTCATTTTCATAGTACCCAGCAAATGAGAGAAGTACAACACAGAAAGATTTGACAACCTAATATTAATAATAATTTAATGCTTATAATGGACCGTGTTATATATTCAAAGAACTGTACAAATAGTAACCAACTAATAAAAACTAATGTTATTCCTTTTCTATCTCATGATATTAATGAAGCATATTACTTATTCTCCATCTACTCTTTCATGTTTTTAGCTCTTTGCACTTGAGCATTTTATGGCAAACTCTAGAGATCAATTTGTACAGCTAAGAAAGACGCATACATGCATAATACATTTTACAAACTCCTCTCTAAATAGTGTCTGCCGCAGAATGTAGACAACAATTCTTAAAATGAGGTATCCCAGAAAGATTCTGGCTTTGTGATATCGTGAATTAGTTATTGATAGAACTTAAATGAGCTCAGGTAAAATTAGTCAGAATTTTTCTGAGACAAATTTACTCTCAGAAAATTATGGTGTCTCGAAAGTTCTTGAAAGTATAATCCGTCTTGTCTGTGGAAAGAAAGACCTGAGGCAGGGGGAGAGGACATCCAGGTCTGAGTATCTCCATAAGTTTATGGGTCCAGTGTAGCCAATTTTCCCTGCATCCAGTGCTGGACCTGGAAAGATGCCTTTACAGCTTTCTCAGCATCATCCTGGAATCTTGTGATTCCTTGCAAGTCTGAGCATTTACACTTTATTTTAGGCTCCAGGTATGCTCATGAGCCACTGTCCCTGATTGCTCACATTTCCTGCATGCTGAATCAAGACTGGGATTCTGAATACAGGATAAGCCAGCTACATTTTCTGATGGGGAAGTCTGGAGATAAAATAACTGGCAGAGTCCCTTATGCCCTGGCACTACCCTGTAGTCAGAGACAGCAGCTTGCAAGTATCTGAAGCTGAGTTGAGTTTCAGCACAGTTACTAACAGCACCAGTGAGGTTTTTTGGCATCTGGACTTTGATCTCAATGAGAACAACCAAAGTTTTGTTCATCCCTACATCTCAGAAATCCTGGAGAAAAGGGACTGAAACAGGAACTTTGGAACATGGCCTCCTAGATGGAATTTCATGTCTAAATGAAACATTTCATGTTAGAAATTTGAAAGAACAATTTTTTTATTTGTGGGGTTAAGTTTGTCTGGAGATTTGAGATTTGGAGGGTTTTTTTTCATAATGGAGCACATAATTTGTGTCCAAAATTTCATATTACTGAAAAGGAAGAACTCTAATTTCCAAGATTAAAGTAAAATCTTGTAAACTTTGCAACAAAGATTTTCCCTGCCTTGTTTCAACCTTTAGCCAATTTTTGAGGACAATGATGGGAAGAAAAATGGATGTTTGAAGTGATATTATAGATCAGGTTGGCAAGTCGTGTTGAATGGTTGTGGAAAAATAATAATGCCTTGTTCATTGACTTTGTATTTTGAAGATGAAAATATGACAGGAATCCTAAGTATGGTTACTCCTATGCTTAATATTTTAGGTAAGGTTTCCAGTAGTTTGTATGTTGGCTTCAGTGTCACGGACACTCCCCAGTTTGCTTAAATAATTGAATTCTGCCTAGTGGCATTTTTGTCTACAATTTCAACTGCTTATGTTATTTATCATTCTTGGTTGCTGCACTACTATGGCCTGCTAATTCTTTCATTTTGATTCAAAGTTTAAGTCATCTCTTGTGAGTGTCTGAGAGGAGGAGAAAGAAAAATGTGATTCTCTTTTGGAATTGATAAGTAAATTCAGATAAAAGAAGTTGGAAGATGTGGGAGGATGGACATTCACTGTATTATGCTTAAATGGTGACTCAACTAAGAGCAGAGTAAATTGTGTTGAAAAGTTTAATGGCTTATTTTGAAAATAAGACAAACAAATAAATGAAAAAGTTTACATTTTCATCTCTTAAGAGATCCTACGCATTGTAGGAAGCATGTGGAAGTATATGGATAATGGAGGTTTTACCTGACAAGCTAGCACAAACATATTAATAGACAGCAGGAAAATTCAGGCACAGTCTTGACTAAAACAGGATTTTAGTGTTACTGGTATGAGCAGATATGAAAGTCTGGAAATGAAGCGTAAATATAAGAAGGTGACAGGGAAAATACCTGTTTATACAAAAAAAATGAAAATATATCTGTTTTGTCAAGACTGGAAAGTATTCTATGACAATTTTTCCCATTGAATATGACTGTGTATAGAAATGTATTACATTTTTAAAACTGCTTACTTGAGAATACAATTTGGATTTAAGAATATTTAATATTATGGCACAGTAAGACTTAATTGATGCTGATGGAACAGGGAAAATCAACTACATAACTGATGAATGTAACCTATATCCATACAGAGAGGAGTAAGAATTTGCTGTGATCCATCATCAGTAAAAAATATGGAGACAAGAAGGCTCTTTCAAGAGAAGAGGAGAAAAATATCTGAAGAGGAGAAGTTAGAGGTGGGGAAAAAACCTGTATGACTTTGCTTCCTTTCCTAGGAAGCTAAGGATTTTAGCACTGTTATTTTACCATGTGAATCTTTCATAGCTATTGCTTTGCCACTTTCTGTTCTAATTATGGTAGCAAAAATTGCTCTCATCTAAAAAAACTTAGAAGTATCTTCTAGAAGAGTATGACTTCCTGCTTAGTAGGAGCAGTACAGGGCACATGGTCTCTACACCCAAAGGTTTACCTAGGCTACCAGATCACTTCCCAGTGAAACTGGAAGAATCAGCTCTGCTTTGAAAATCATTTAGGATTTGGACTTGCTCTAGGCTATCAGTCAAGTGCCTCTGGAACATGAGTGAAAATGTCCCTGCAAAATTTGTATCTCAGGGTGAAATAATATTATGTTGAGTCTTTCTGTTATCTGCTTAGTCTAACAGAAATCCATATTCAATAACACTGAGAACACATTAGAAATCCTTCCTTTTCATATTTGCTTTTACCTAAATAGTGATATGAACAGGTTCTTATGGAAGACCATTCACTTTATGGCCTGTCTTGGAGCAAAGGGATAACCTGTAAGTGATACACAGACAATTATCTAAACATATTCCTTTTATATGTTATAGTGTAGTGTATTATCTTGAATATTATGCACTTCTGAGTCTTTTACTTTCATTGTTTTCAAAACTAATTATACCTGGATCTAAATTATACCTCTACTATCATGAGAAAATCAGTCTGTATTGTCAAAAATGGAAAATATATCAATGAATCCCTATGTCTGCATTAATTCTCTGGCTATAATTGGCTTTCTAGGGGCACATTTTCATGCTTTCACTAAGCTAGTTGAACCCCACAAGAAGCAGCAAGGGTGGGTTACTCCATGGAGGGAAGGGAGCTAGGAGCTGAGGGTGCAGACTGGTATCTGGAGAGAATCCTGCTGTCCCTAAAGCAGGAAAGCAGAGTTGATCCAGTCAGAGTAATCAGAGTAATCAGGACTGGAGCCTAGTCATCCTCAGACAAATTTTTTGTAACCAGGAGAAGGCAGGAAAAGAAGCCAGTGCAGTCAGGTCAGGGCCAGGACTGGGCACAGGCACACCTGGAATGCTCAGGGAGCACCTGGGGCAGGGACTGAGCTGGGATGAACCCCCAAGCCAAAGGGCTAAGAGTGCCTGGGTGAGCCCCAGATGAGGCTCCCCATGGCCCATCTTTGCAGGGCTCTCTGACAGCTCTCCCCAGGCTGTGCTGTCCATCCCAGACTCACCTGCAGCTGCTCCAGGTGAACACTCCGGAGTGAGGAGACCTCCTGTACAGTCTTGGTGAACTGTGGCCTGTGACAGACACATGGTGTCTGTTGTGTGACTACTGAGGTTTGTCTTACATGTGCTCTGCCAGCTAGTTACTGTTGAGAAAAGGGAATTAATTTCCTGGTAATTCCAAGAAAAATACAAACAAACAAATAAACAAAAAACAAACAGAAAAAAACAAAACAGCCCTCCCCCAAAACCAACCAAACAAAAATCCCCCCAAAACTCTAACTAAACAAAACAAAACAAAAAAAAAACCCCATAAAACCTCAAAACCTCACCAAGTTCCTTAAAGTATTTGGAGGAAAGTTAATTAAATACATAATTATTCCAAACACTGAAGTAGTGGTGGGTCACTGCAGCAGCTGAGGCCATAATCGAGCAGATGAATATATTGCAAAGTTCATAATACTCTTTTGCCCCATTTCTTAACTCTTATGAAACAACAAGCCTCTAGAAGAAATTGATTTCAATTACAGTGTATCCATTTATTTTTTTGGCTTCTTCTTTCACTTCATGCCTATCCCAGTATCTATCATTATCCTCTCCAGCTTCACAGCTCTGTTCCTCTGTTCTTGGCTGTGTCAGATGCTTTTAACCATGCTTCTGTCTCAACTTCAATCATCCCCTTGTCTCATAACAACAATTTAACCCACTCCATATTGAATGTGATTTCCAGCTCATTCTTCACTTGTTCTTTCTCTCTTACTGCCTCACTCAAGTGATCAGAAGGATCAAAGGAAAAATCTTAGTTTTTTACACTGGTTGGCAAATCTACATGTATTTGAGAGGCTCAGTTCTGAGCTAGGTGATAAAGTTCATACTCATCTGATCCCAAATTTTTGTCAGCTGCCTTAGGAAACCTTACTTCACAAGGTAAAATGGAAAGGAGAAAATTATGCAGAGGAAGGGAACAGCTGGTGCACTCCTACACATGTGCAAGAGCCCAGATGCACAAACATTTGGACCTGTAATTATAGAAGCTTGTCAGATTTAGTTCCTCACAAGATTTAGTGTGAATAAAGACTGTTGAACCACATTGTCCTCAGAAACTTGTGTGCATTGCTTGTACCACCTTTAAAAATCCTGAAGATGGGCAGACAGGTGTGTGGATATTTTCACTGACAGTAAGTACAACATATATATAGGTCAGTAAGCCAACAGCAGCTCTGAACACTGGGATTTAATGATAAATTCTTAGTCTGTTTTTTGATTAACATAAGAAATTAAGGAAGCAAGAGGAACCAGGAAATCACAGCTGCTATTTCAGCTGATCTTATGTTCAGCTGTCTCTTAGAAGTATTGCAGTATCTTGGAATTGCATACAATTTAATTCTTGAGGACCTTCATAACAAAATTGTCATCATAACAGATTCTGAGAGATGTGTATTTGTATGGTTTAGGTGTTAGGGCTAAACAGGGATTTGCACTGTAGTATTGTGTCCTGGATCTGTACTGGTATATTTGAGCTGTCTTTTGATGGTGGGAAATGAATAAATTATTACAGGATGAATGAAAATATTCTCCTTATTATCCTTCATCCAGTCTAGCTTCAGTGACTTTATATCAGTTAAGCTAATGCACAGTTAAGCGAAATTTCATACTCCCCTCAATTTTAAGTCTCTTGTTCATTGTGTGTATAAAGGTTAAAAGTTCCTACTTCTAAGAAACCTACAAAATACCTTCATGGTATGAATATATCCCAAATCAGAAAGGCTCTCTTGTCACAGTTCTTTGCTAACTATTTATTGAAGGATCTGGCACTTTTTAGTTCAGCTGTTTAGTTGGGTTTTTTTCTTAATCTTTTATTTCAGCTTGGTTTGACTTATTTTTTTGACAATTGTTTATTGTACAGGAAGTAGCCTTGATGAGAATTCCAGAAACTTGAAATTCTTAATTAGATTTATTGATTTTCAAGTTTTAACTCTCTAGAAAATAAAGGTCTTTGATAGCATATACAGCATTAATGCATTAGATGCCAAAAATTGTAATTTAAAAAGTAACAATGGAAGCAGCTGCAATTTTTCCAGATACACTATGAAAATATCAAATAGCTTTTGGAGACGATGCAAGAAATTTCTTTTACTACTTAAATCTAAATGTACAATCATTAAGGAATCCAAGAAGCCTTCTGTAATGAATTTAAGTTTCAGAAGAGTTTAAAACATATAAAAATTATATTAGAAAAAAAGCATAATACTTCTTAGAAACCAGTCACCACATCTGCTTTAAAAATGTATTTATATGTGAATATTATACTTTCTTCCAAGGAATCTAAAAATTTCTTTATGGGAATTTCATATGTAAAAATCCTTTTTAAAGTAAGAATATTTAAAATGTAGACACTCAACATATATCCATATTTTCTCCCTGTTTAACTGTCCTTCTAAAGCTGGATCTTACCATGCTAAGTCCCATTTGATTTCTTGTAGCCTTGGCATTTCTTTTGCATGTGTTGATACCATCAGCCTGTAGCACACAGAAGAAGGAAGTTCCTTTTCCAGCTCCAGGGAACAGTGATCATGAATTTAAGATGCCAGCAGAGAAATTCAAACACAGGTCAAGTATCCTGTATCCTATTAGCATTGTTGGATTGCCATAAGTCATCTGGGGCTTTTTTTGAGTCATCTCAGTTCAACTTTAGGATAGCTTTCAGACACATCTGGTTTTTGGTTTAAACTTTGAAAAAGATAATTTCAAAAAAAAAGATGATTTTATAAATCACACACAGGAACATCCAGCTTTGAGGGAAAGCAGGCTAGCAAAATTCTATCCATAGAGAGATAAGACTGCAAATCTCAGCTATCTTCAGAGGAGTGGAAGTTTTACCAGATAATTCCAGTAACATAAGTTAGATTGGAACAGGACAGAACATTCCAACCTGGAAATCACTAAGTATTCTTTCAAAGATATTGAAATGCATTGCGAAATTAATTAATCAGAGTGGAGTCAATGCATCATCTTTGCTCTTTTCAATAGTCTTTGTTTTAAAGAAAGAAGTTACATCAAAATATGAGAGGAACAGAGAACTGGGAATCATCTATATAGTCACCACATGAAGTTCCCAAGGAGTTGAATGTTTTATGTCTTAATTTTTGACATGAGCTAGCCAATTTCTTTTTACAGCAAGTCCTCAAGCATATTCATGTAATAAAACAAAAAATCGGTCTTACTGTTTAGATTCACATTGCAAAACTATATAAATAATTTCAAATTTAGGCTAATCAATGCACTTTTTTCCTGAACTATCTGTGTATTCTATACACTTGCTATAAAGTTGGACTATACTGTTGAAAATGTCTTGTCTGTAGAATTGCTAGGATGGAGCACAACAGTCTTCTCTTTCTATTTAAAGCAACAAGAGCATTCTTTGCATAACCTAAAACCATCACATTAGATATAGGTTTCTATCAGTGGATCCCTACTAAAAAAGACATTTTCTAGAAAGATTTTAACACTGAAGGAAACAGTTCACAATTTGCTTCAAAGGCAATATACCTTTCTATGTTTTTAAACTACATGTTTCATTGGAAATTTGAAGGAAAATAAGATTGAGGCTGAATAAAATTTATTACTGGTCTTTTTCCTACTGTGTGCTGCATTTTACTTCTAATTATATTGAGATTCTTATAAATTAATTACCCATTGGTCCCTAGATCTGATCTGACTGTAACAAAAATATAGAAAAACAGGAGTAAGGGAGCAACAAAGGCAAGAAACAGGTGACACATCCCCTGACACTTGGATTGGTGATTGATCTTCTAATTGTGCACCCCAAATGCATTTTATGCTTAGATGGAAATAAACATTATTGATAGGCTTTGCTTGATATCTGTGCTCCATATGACTATCCTTCCTGGGCTTGATAAATAATAGTGAGCATTTTAACCTTGAAAGAGGCTGGGAAAACTTCAGAAAGATAAACCTCCATCAGTGAACAGTGTCTATTAGGTAGTCTGCATTACAACAATGATTGATTTCCAGATGAATGACCTTGAAATTTACTTTTCAAATCTATTTGCCTGATAGAAATCTTGTTGACCTCAGAAAGGTTTGTTTTTCTTGTATTTATTTATATACTATCATTTACATCCTTTTAATTACAGCTCAACCTTTCACTTCACTTGGAACATTATTTTAATGTTTTAACCTGTAACTATATGTAGGGCTTATGAAAAGTTACTAACATTTATGTTAAAGAAAGTTGTGTGTGCATGGTTGTAAATATAACTTGACATGATAGCCCTAGGAAAGAAATAAATTTATTTAACTTTCATAAGGACATCAGGATAAACCTTTCCTGACTTGGCCCTATAGAGACTAAATTGCAGCAGCTTTACTTCAGCAAATGCTGACATAGACAAAATAATATTCTGCATTTAAACTTTCTTCAAATCCCCCCTCTACACACAGAAATTTTACAATAAAGCTGTTTTATCTGTGAATTAAAATGGAACTATGGTAAAATATGTCATGTCTTCAAAGTTACCAGTATTACTTCCCATGCTAATGAATGTTTTCTGGTTTTCCATCAACACAGGCAATAATCCACAGAGAAGAAAAAAAAAAGCTATACAAGCAACCCAACAGGAATATAATAAACTCATTCTTTGACAATGGTAACTTGAATGAATAAGAACTTCCCAGATAATTCATGTTTAATGTGAAAGCAGTGGATTTGATAAATTTGTCACGTGTAAAAGACACACTTAAATCAACTTCTGTTCAAATAAATTATTTTTCATATAGAGACAATGAGATTTAAGAATTGAAGGCAACTTGTCTCATAGGCACCTGAAGTCAGTTCATACTCTATATGAATACATAACTTCTATAAAAGGTTTTATGCTGAAATATTTTTACCTAGAAGAAAAGTATTACCAGTATGTAATAGAAAGGACCATTTCAAGGTTGTGCACAAGTAGGAGTTAATTATCTAACTGCCACATGAATAATCTGTCCAAATTTCAAATCTTGAAATCAGTTACACCCAAGTCCTGAAGTTACCCCCAAGTCCTGAACACCTATGTTTCTGACATTATCTCCCTCTAGACAGCTCCAGTCCAGGACCTCCCAAGAAAGATCATCTTTACTGTTTTTACTGCACTGAGCAGGCCAGCATTTTGTTTTGCTTCATTTTCTGTCCTCCACACACCTTGCCTGGGAAGTTTGAGCTGTTATGCCAATATTTATTAATTTGTAAGGTCTGCAGATGTGTCACTAATGGCATGGAGGAAGGTGCTATGGTGAAGGGCTGTAATGCAATCCCCCCAGAATGAAGAGTCAGACAATGTTCTGACTGTGTAAACCAAACAAATGAAGGTTACCTTGAAAACAAAGGCAATGTGACTCTCAGAAATTTAGCATTGTTTAATTTGCTTTTAATGAAAATTATTATGAAGGATGTGCCTGAAATAATCTTCAGATGTCTTGGAGGGAAGGAGCAAAACTGTCCATAGCTTCCAAGTTATTGTTATTGATGCTTATCCTCAGTGGCAGATTTATCAGAAAGCAAATACAAGTGGACTCATGAACCACATTTTTGGCAGTAGACCTTGCCTTTGCGTAATATGACAAAGAAAAAACAAAAACTGTGAAGAAAAATTAATCTTTCAATATTAATATTATTATAAGAATACCTTTATTGCTACAATGTTAATTGAGGCTGTTCATTTAGTGCAAATATAAGCCATAAGTTTTAAAGAAATATTAGCTATAGTCTTTCCTTGAAGCCAAACTCTCCAATGGAGTCAATGGCATTGGTATTTTAATTTCAAAGGCCACAAATTCAACCCAACATCATAAAAATTTCTACTAGCATGGAGAAATACTTAATGGCTCTAAAACCAACTTTCGTATTAATATTGCCATCCCGTGTATTCCATATTAGTTGCTTCAGTCTTCATTGTTTTACCTTAAGACACTGATTTTTCTTTTAGTAAATTATAGTCAATTTTAGAGATTGGCTATAGTTAGATTTTACTGGAGCATGGAATTAAATTTTTCTTTATTTTTTTTTTAACAGATCAGTACAGCATTTAAAAAATTATATTTAATAGTAAATGTTTATGTTTGACATCCATCAAAAATTTTTAGTTGGGGGGGTGAAGTCTTCATCATCCTATAATAAAAAATTATATGATTTTCTGAAATGATAAACTAAAAGCATGTCATATCTCTCTGGAAGGCAATCAATGGATTAAAATACTAAGAGGGAAACTAGGGATTTTTTTTTTCAACTGTAATTCCCTCTCGTTCTTACTATAAATAACTTTTCTCCTGTTTTATATTTAAAATAAATCTTCACTGTTTTGACTTGTCAATTTAAATCAATATATAAAAACACACACTGATTTAATAAGATAGGGATCAGTTCCAGAATACTTAATTCTTCATTAGGTTTCACGGGATGTAGCTTGAAAATTTATAACTCTGTCCTAAACTATATT
The DNA here is from genome assembly GCF_001522545.3 of Parus major. Lineage (NCBI taxonomy): Eukaryota > Metazoa > Chordata > Aves > Passeriformes > Paridae > Parus > Parus major. The sequence goes on from NC_031769.1 coordinate 125,636,144, forward strand.
TAAGTCTGCCTTTCTGCTTCAAGACACTGAGGGAAAAAATCCACACCAAACCCATTTTAAATTAGCTGAAAAATTCACATTGGGATGAAAGTTGCCACAACTGGGGATGCACAGGATGCAAAGTGAGTTGCACTGAACCACTTACAAGTAATAAAAATTACTTAATCTTTGGGACAAGAAATTCTTCAATTACCCACCAAAAGCCTGAGCTTGGATGTCAGTTATGTAATAATTTATCTGCTATTTGTGAGGAAATTCTGCCAGAAGAATTTCTTTTTTTTTTTTCTTTTTTAATTTTCAGGCCTTAGACACATAGGGGTGTAGTTTCTTTTCAGGCCTGCAAACTGAATTTCTGTCTGGAACATCGCTTCTGCAAATTTTTTTTTCTCTGGGAAGGGGTTCTGAAAAAAGATTTTAACAATTCTGGAGTTGCATAACTGGGGGAGGGGTATACTCCTTCTTCAGAGTTATGCTATATTTTCATGGATTACGGCCAAATGCCAAAGGGCTTGGAAGTCATTACTCTGAGTCTCCAAATGATTTCTAGGGATTAAGTCCTTGTAAGGGAAATAATTGCTTTGAACAGATCATTTCACCCTGCAGTTAATTTTCCCATGAGACATGAAACAGGACACCGAAGTCTTCCTTTCTCATTCTGGGGAAATACAATTGCAATACCTCAATGTACTGTTCGATAGGGTTTTTTGATACTACAGTATCTCCCTGAAATCCATAAGATAATTTTCACTTTATATTTTTATTATTTAGAACCAATCTAATCTTTTCCATTATTTCATTATTTTGCTGCACAAAGAGATTGTTAAAACTCTCCATTTGGGATCACCTTTTTGGTTGAGCTGGACACAGTCCAGCAGCTTTTTAGGGGAGGAACTCATCAGTCTATCATCACCATGGAACATAATTTCTCTGGCAATGTGGCCATCTTCAGGAGATGTAGGCATGACAGTCACCTGTCATAGACAAATGTGGGTGTAGAGCCCTTACGAGACCTTTCTTCCCAAGACAGATTTTGTGTTTTGTCTATCCTTACAAACTGTACAGGATGAGGTCATGGGCTTGATGCTCAGCATCACCCTTACTGTTCAAGTGTTGACTTTTGTTAGAATTTTGGCCTGGATCAGCTGGTAGAGTCCCACACAACAAGGGAGCTTTGTCTGAGGACAGAATGGCCTCCAGGTTGGTCTGACTATGCCATCCTCTTTGAGAAGGAAATGTTTAGCTGTGTGAGAAGTCCCAGTTGTCTGATAGAATGGGTTTGGAGGCAAAGTGGTTTTAGTTTCTCATTATCCTACTTCTATTAACTGATAATCAGTTCTTTTCCCCAAGTCAAGTTTGTTTTGTCTGTAATTGTAACTGGGTGATACCTCCCTGTGCTTGACCACGAGTCCTTGGCACTTTTTCTCTCTCTGTCACGTTGAGAAGGGGAAACAATAGAGCAGCTTGGTGGGCACCTGTCAGACAACCAGGGTCAACCAGCACAAGGTAGATATTTGAAACATTACTAGAAGATGGTATTTATTAACACATACCTAAAAAGTAATAGTCAAAGATAAACATCACAACTTTTGCCAGTAGTCATCGGTCCTTTTAACAATTATTCTTAAACACTGCAGTGGACTGCCATGTGCCTTTTACAATTTTCCTACTCTTTTGGCTTCTTGTTTTTGAAAGCTTGGTGGTACCAGCAGCTGTTATATGATTGAATACCCACACATGCACAGTTGGAAAACAGGTAATAGAGTTGATTTAGACCTGCAATTTTGAATACTACAAGCTATCTGGAACTCCAGTGTGGCATATTAACTGCTCAGAAATTAAACTTCATAAAATTGTTTATGGACAACCTATTGTAACAAAACAAACAAGTTAACTTCTTCCATGAGTATACAGTGGAACTTATAAAATGTGCTTATTTTTTAACCTTTAGGAAAACCAAACCAAAAAATTGTCTTCTAGAGAAAATTTTAGATGTTTCTGCAAAGTATTCTAACTAATTTCCTGAAATTCAAAAATAGATTTTCATAAAATTAATTCCTTTTTAACCTTCAATTTGCCATATTTTCTAGACCCTTTAGTGATCAGTATGACAGTACGTGGTGACCTACACATTCATTGCAGAAGATTTTATAACAAAAGATACAAACAGATCATTAACTAACAACACAAACAGGCTGGCAAACAGGAAAGGCAAATTATAAAAATGAAAATTACGAATGAACAGGAATAAACTGGTTGTAAATGAATGTATGGGACTGTAGTAACCCTCTAAAAAGCAGTGCTCAGGGTTTTTTTGCAGAAAGGTTAAGTGGCCCTTAAATTTAAAAAGATTGAGAAACACTTCTCTGAGATGGACTGTTGAGAGTACAAAGACCCTTTCCCAGTGATTAATGGCTCTCTTTCAAAGTGTAACTGTCTGATTCAGAAACTGCATTTCACAGAGATCACAAGTTTTGTTTGCTTTCAGCCTTATTTTGATTCCTTTCAATCAATTTTTAGGTTTTTTGAGGGTTATTAGCTAATGGCAGATTTCTACATCTTCTGTCACTCAGACGTACAAGAGTGAAAAAAAGGAAGATTATTTGAAGAAAACAATTATGTGGAATAAGTTTTCTGAAAGACTGAGATGAGTATCTATTTCTAGACCTTGGTAGGTTTGAGAAAGGTGAATGTTTTTGAGCTAGGGAGCAAAGTGGTGCTGCGATCCAAAAATACATAAAAGGCTTTGGCAGCTTGTGGAGAATGGCTCCTAAGAGTAGTTAAAGTCCAAATTCAGTCAGCTGAACAGATTCTGCAGAGAGTTTTTAGAAAGATTGACTCCAAAGGGGTATATTCAGCAGCTTATTTGCTCTGCATTACAAGCTGCAAAAAATTTAACTTCTTCACTTTTCCATCACCAGTTTGTTATATGGTTTACATCGTTGTTTCTAATAGCTATTTCCATTTTAGGAAGGAGGCAGAATTATATGGATTTCTATCAAAAAGTCAGTTTTTGGAAGCATTAGTAAATCATTATATTTGAGATAAAATATTTCTCGTCCTTAGAGTAGGAAATAACAAACACTGTGATATAGTAATTGTTGGTAAATGATGAATTTTTTTATTATATTTTTTAGATAGTAACCACAATGGCCAGTAATTATGAAATAGTAGAGTTGCCACACTGACTGTTTATTTGCTTTGGGAAAAAACTTAATTATATACAGTCATTTACTCTATATGAAACAATATTAACTACCCTACTATCACTGATCAGTCTCAAAAATGAGCTGTATTTCCTTTTCTTCTGAAGAACTGAAAGCAAATATAGTTGAAACCATTTTTTCTTGTGATGTGGTGAGCTCTGAAAAGTTCTGAATTTTAATTATTCATTTCCCAAGAGACAGCCTGTTGCATTTTGCAAAGTGTGAGTGGGCAGGACCTTCTCAGCCCTGCGGTTTGTAGTGGGATCTGCCTTTAAAAGCATCTTCCTTGGCTCCTCACTGATTTTTTTTTGTGTATATTGATGAACTTGAATAACCACTTTAATCACAAATGTCTGACCCTGAACATTTCTGGGACTTTGGCAACATGTTATCAAAGCTACACTAATGCAAGATGTCTGCCATTAGTTTTACTAATGCTTTTGTAAAACCTTTTCCTTTAAAAGCAACACTCTCCAGACATCTTTCTAGTCCTTCCATTAAGTTATTCTGACATAAAATTGCAGTAAGATGAAGGCTTATGGTATTTGTTACTGATATTGCACAGTAGGGCAACTGTACTATACTACTCTCTTCATTATCCAAATCATTCAAAAGAAAATTTGTTTTAAATTTTTATTTATCTTGAAAGAAGCTGATAAGGGGACAGTATTACCCATTTTAGGGGTAACAGTAAACTGTAGGAATAAAAATTTGCAATCTGATTTTAAGGATATTAAAGAAATAAAATTAAAAAGAGTTTGTAATTTAATTTGATTCACTCAAGACAGTTGGCTAATAGAAAATGATCATATACATATCAATATTTGTATTCTTCAAGAACTAATTTTTTGTTATAAGGGAAGATTTTCATGTTTTTTTTTTTTTATGTAAATGATTTCCAGTTCTTTCCAAGTTGTAGAGAAGAAATAGGAATTCTCTTCCTACTTGAAATATTTGGAAATGCTGCCATGAGCAAAATCTGACTGTGGGTCAAATGGAGCAAAGGGGCAGAGAGAAGCTCTGTGTCTGAATAATCTTGTTGAAGAGCAGCTGAAAGAACAAGATCTGTTCATTGAATACCAGGCTGCAGTATCACACCTTTCCTAATACACGTATTTTATAGGTTTGGCTCAAACAAGACAGACTATATTATAATCAGCTGTACAAACAACGAAGTGGAATATAAATGGAACCAATGCACCTTGATTTAAACCATTATTGCTCTCACTGTACTGTATTGACTTCATATGTTGGGCCCTATGGACACAGTGTGGATTTGTGGTCATTTAGTGGAACATTTTTAATGCCATGTAGAATATAAACTCAGATACTGGTAGACATTAATGATTTTTATACACAGCTCTCACAGGCAGCTTTAAGAGACTGTTCCTCTTGTTAGATAGAAGCAACAAGCTAAGTAGCCATAACTCTCCATGGCATTCAAATTTCTTAACCTCACCTGAGACTCAGGGCAGTTCTGTTACATAAGAATTTATTTATGTTCTGTTGGATACTTTATCCTTTGGCCAGGGAATATCAAAATATATTATAAAAAAAAATTTACCTGTATCTCCCAGAGCAGTGATAATACAACCTCTTTTTCACCTACCTCATCTTGAACGAATTTCATTCTGGCCATCAAGGGACACATGTAAGGATGTTTATTCTTGAAGACTTTTTATAGTTGGAGCATTTCTGCAAGATTTCTCTCTGCCTTTGGCCTTGTCATTGCCCATTTATAGTATATGGAAAGCCAGTTATTTCTCTGCCACCTCCAGAAAACTCTTTGGATGTGTGTTCTACTTTTACAGAATTTGAGAGCCCGTTTCTCACCATTGTGGTACAACGCCACTACAAAATGATGCTTAGCAAGGCCTGTCAAATAAAAATGGCTGATGTTATATTTATTAAAATATGGTTTTGATCAAGTATGATTTGCTACTGACTCAGAAAATGATCTGTCAATAATTGTGCATAGAATATATTTTTCTAACATCAAAATATTAGTATTAATAACATAATTTTATGAAAGAGGGAGTTTTGTTCTAGATCTCAACAAAGTTTTGTACTAGATTGACGGTGACACAGGCAAAAAAATCACTTTTGCTTCAGTTCTTCATTTCTCATGGCATGGCAAGACCAGCAATAATAAAGAATCATTCTCCATTTCACTGTCCCACAATTCTCTTCCCACACCACTGCCTGAGAATGGAGGTGAAAAAAAAGGCCTTCATTGATGGCTCTCCAGACAGAAGGAGATTTTTTCAAGGGCTCAGTTCCACTGAATATGAAGCACTATCAACTGAGGTTAAATAGCTTCTTGTATGATAATATTGGAGTTTATTTTAAGGTGGAAGAGATCAGAATAGCCCTCATGAAATTATTCTCCAGTGATTTTTCATACCTGTATTGACAAGGCACAGAAATTATAACCTCTAATCCCCAAGCCTCTCTTTCTGCATCTAAATCTCTTAATTTAAAGGCAAAAATAGAGGCAGTCACCTAATTCCTTGTCTTTTCTGCTCAGTTCCATTTATCCTTTGTTCAATTAATTTGAATTCATTATTATTTTGTGCTGCTTATTTTGTTTAAGGCTTCTGTCACAGGTTTTACCACACTTTTTATTATGATTTTGATTACATCAGCTTGTGGCTTTATGAGCTGCTTGAGTGATTTTAGGGGAGTCTGAAATGATTTCAGATTAGAAAAGAAAAGAGAAATATGGGGTAACAAGGTGAGTAGAGCAAGCTGCAATAAAAGGAACAGAAAGTACATTTCTCCAAGGACCTAGTTCACATCTGTTAAAAGGAACACTTTTTAAAATGGGAAGTTCATTATAATTTTTCTTTCTTTTTACATACAGTTCCTTCAAGTAATTATGTTACCATAGATACACTGTTGACCAATTTATAATCTTAAAGGAGGTTAATTAGAGCAAGAATTTTTAAAAATGCTGGTTTTCCACTTAGAATTTTGAGAAGACAAAGTTATTTTCCTTGGAAAAACATTTTCTCTTTTTTGTTTGAGGGTTTTATATGTATGTGTGTGTTTATACATATATATATATATATATATATACGTATATGTATATGTACATGCACATATATATATATAAGCAAATCAAATGAGAATTTATTTTTCATGCCAAAACAAAAAAAAAGTCCAGCACAAACTAAACCAAAAACATCTCTGCTTAATTTTTTGCTTTAACTGCCTGGAAAAAGAAAATCTTATGAAAAAAATAATAGAAATAACAGGCCTCTTGTGACCTGCTGCTGAGATGATAATGGTATCTGAAGCATTATTTTAATGAGCAGAGCTTTGCTAGACAATGCAGTATTGGGTCATTGTAATTTCATCATATGTTAAAAATTTAACTCCCTGGGGACCCTCAGGCACAGCATGGTCACATAACACAAATCAACTTTTTGTATGCAATTATATTACACAAAGATAAACACTAAACCACACATAAATCTGTTTCATTATAGCAACTGGTTTTCCTTGCAGTAATCTTTTAAGATGCCATCCCAAATTCTTATTCCATATAACTATGCTTTAAAATGGCCTTAATGTGTCATTCAATGCTGCTGAATGGACAGCAGATAAAGCAAATGCACTGGAAAAACAACAATCTCCTGTAGTTTTGCCCGGTCCTTGGATACCCCTGTGACTTCTGTTGGGTCTGGGCTCTGCTTCTCTGGGTTTAACTGTGGGTAATGTGAGAAATTTTGGGTTTACTCCTTCTTCTGGCATTATTTAGTTGGCTTTTAACACAAACCGCATTGTTTAGGAGTAAAAAAGCTGCAGACAGGTAAACAGTGATTGTTATGTCTGATGTGAGCCTTTTTCCTCATATACAATGAATCAAACAAACTCATCCCCCCACCACCAGTTTTAAATGGTAAAGCAGCTGCCCTTTCTAAGGAATAGACACATGCCTTTCCTTCCTGTGCAAAGGAAAATATTCTTCAGTGGGAATTCATGGAGTTATTTAGTTCCTGTGCAGAGAATATCTGCTTAAATGTAATGTAATAAAAAGTACGTTAGCTCTGTATGAGCAGACAGTCTGTCTGTGGTAGACATTAAAACAAGTGTGTCTCAGCAATCTTGCAGGTCCTTCTGGGTATGAACAAGCCAGACACAAAAATCTTTCTCCATCTGACTGAGATAGAATCTATAAAGACAGATATTCATAAAGTCTGCAGCTAAATTCAAGGTGCTGCAAATCCTATAGGCAGAGGGTACTTTGGAGAGGAACAGTAAATATGTTAACAAGACATCTGGAAGATTTGAAATCTGGGCTTTGTTTACAGATGGCTCCTTCTGGAAGGGGTGACAGAATGCAGCCTATGGGAGGTTACATTAGTGAGTATCTGCAAACACAGAGATATTGCCAAGAAAGACCACATTCCTTGTTGTTTAGGAAAGAGTATTCTATGGATTAAAAAAAGAAAAAGGTGGGATAGCAGGATTTAATCTGAGCAGAATTTCTGATCTCAGCAGCCTCTATTATATTTTGCATCTGGGCTACTCCTGAAAGACAATCCAACTCCAAGTTTCATCTGATTTCATGACCTGTTACTGACAGCTGTTCAATTTCTATCATAAACAACTCTAGGATAACAAATGAATGTGTGTGAGAGCTGGATGTTTGTTTGCCTACATGGGATTCCAATATGAATCCCTGCACATTCACATATTCTTGATTTTCAAATTATATTTTCAGAATGAATTGCAGCAATAATGGATAAATGGATAAAATGTATATTATGTATTTTAGACTAACCAGAGTGTTTTATAGCATACTTTCTGTTTTATAAAAATGCTGCATTGTGGTTTGAAATGAGAAAATGAAACAAAAGGTGCTATAAAGCTGTGTTCTCACATTATGTCTCTTGGCACATAACAATCCATCCCTTTTCCATATCATTTGTGCCTTTTGCTGGTTTTATTTTGTAATACAAAATTTAAGTGGAATATACTAAGCTGATGATGAAAGGGTTTGCTCTTGTATGTGTGAGATAGGGCAGATTCAGATAATATAAAGTCAGAAAAAATTGTTGTTTCAGCTTCTTGTAATACCATCTCACAAATTGAATTAATTCTCACTTGATGGAAGACATACTTTTGTAAAGCACTGAGTTTTCACTACTCACTCATCATATCCCTTCAGAAAGCTGTTTTGGTGGTAATTATGCCGTTGAGCAAAAGAAAAGCAGCTGTCCTTTGTCTGCATTTATCTTCCTTCACGTTTCAGCCACCAGAAGTTTTTTTCTGAATGACTGTAGAAGTATTTCAAGTATTTCTTCACTAAAGAGGTATTTTCAGACTCTAAGCCACCCCTTATCTTTCTCTTTGTTAAACTCACACTTGTTTAACTGAAGATTATGTACAAAATCTCAATCCAAGCTGTGTTTCTGAACAGACCTGCTGCTGAAAGTGTATGTATGAAATAGAGACATTTGCCCTGGCTTCATCAAATCTGGCACTGTCCTCACTGCCCTGAGTTGTCTAACAGCAATACCTACCCTGAGATAACAAATATGGTCAAAATACACACAGATTATATGACCTCACTATTTCTGAATAGGTTTGGATGTCAGATGCACATTATACTGTATAACACTATAATTATGCTGAGCTCCCTAATGTTTCTGTCATTTGTACTTTTTTAACTTTATAAGTAAAATTTTCAAGATATACATCAAAAAGGTCTCATATCACCTATTCTATTCACCTAAAACCATTTGTTTTCTAGTTTAGTTCTTATTACAACTCCTTTAATAACCTGTCAAAAGATTTATATTTTTCCACCCAGTGTAGCATCATTTTCTCCATTTAAGAACTGAGGTTGAAATATGTAGCAAGGCACTGTCAAACAGACATTTACTGCAGTCTTTTTATGTCGCTGTTCTTTCTCATAATTGTTCTCAGTCTTGTGAAACCAGCGCTTTTCAACAGCAAATGTGTGCCGGTGTGTGAGCAAGTTCCAGTGAAGAATAAATATGCACATCTTCTCTCTCCCCAGATATGAAATGTGAGCAAGTCATGATCATTCAAACTTAATAACTTTTCAGCTCTCTGATCTCTTCCTCTGTCTCTGCCAAGAGGACAGCTAATGTTTTTTTCTTATTGGAGAAAATGTGATTAGCAATATTTAGGAGTTGTACTATCAGTACATCCTCTTCAGTGGCTATAAAAGAGTCAGGTAAAGCCAAAGAAAGTATCTTCACCTGTGACTGTTCTCTGCATTTTATCTTATACAAGCACTATTGTAATGAGACATGTATCAATTAGTGGTCAAGGTAATCACAGAATAGGACAAAAAGGTAAAAGGTCAGTGAGAACTAACAACCAGTCAGCCTCACTTTCTATGCCCAGTAGGAAGTTGGAGCACATCCTGCTAGAAGACATGTCCAAATGCATGAAGGACAGAGAGGTGATTAGAGACAGTCAACAAGGCTTCAACAAGGGCAAATCATAGCTGCCTAATTTAGTGGCCTTCTACAACGGAGTGACTGCACCAACAGAAGGGGAAAGAGCTATGGATGTCATCTACCTAGACTTCTGATACAGGGTCCCACAGCACTCTGGCCACTAAATTGGACAGAAATGCATTTGACAGATGGATGATTATCTAGAAAAGGAATTGGCTGGATGGATGCACACAGAGTTATAGTAAATGTCTCAATGTCCAAGTGGAAATCAATAACCAGTAGTTTTCTTCAAGGGTATGTACTGGGACAAATATTATTTAATTCCTCCATCAATAACATAAAAAGTGGGATTGAGTGCACCCTCAGCAAGTTTGAAGGCAACATCAAGCTGAATGGTGAAGCTGATTTTCTAGAGGGAGAGGGTATCATACAGAAAGATCCTGACAGGTTTAAAGAGTGATCCCATGTGAACTCCATGAGTTTCAACAAGTCCAAGTGCAAAGTCCAGCACCTGGGTCAGGGCAATCTCCAGTATCAATACAGGCTGAGGGATTAATTACTTGAGATCAGGCCTGCAGAGCAGGTTTTGGGAGTGTTGGTGAATGAAAGGTTAGATATGACCTGGCAATGTACACTCAGAGTCCAGAAAGCCAGCCGTGCCCTGGGCTGCATCAAAAGCAGTGTGACCAGCAGGGAGAGGGAGCTGACTCTCCTCTACTCAGCACTTGTGAAAGCACACCTGGAATACTGCATTTATATCTGGGGCCCAGAGCAAAGGAAAGACATGGACCTGTCAGAGTGGGTCCAGAAGCTGAAAAAAAAATGGTCAGGAGCCTGGAACCCTTCTTCCATGAGGAAAGGCTGAGAGAGGTGAGGTACCTCAGTGTGGAGAAGACAAGGCTCTGTAAGACTCTGTTGCAGCCTTTAAATGTGTGCAGGGGTTTCAAAGAAAGACAAAGAATTTTTAAACCTTTTACCAAGGCCTGTAGTGACTGAACAAAAGACATTGGGTTTAAAATGAAGAACAACTTTAGACTGAACATAAAGAATACATTTCTTTAGGATGAAGGTGATGTTGCATGGGAAGGGTTGCCCAGAGAAGGTTCGAATGCCCTATAATTTAAGATGTTCAAGACCAAATTGGATGGTGTTGGAACAGTCTGGTCTAGTGAAATATGTCCCTGCTTACTGCAGGACAGCTCAGACTAGATGATTTTTCAAATGTATATTAATTAGCATTAATTATTTATTGGTATTTCAGCCTCTGCCAGTTTCTGTCTGTCTACAGAAACCATTCATTTCCATTAGATAAATACGTGTGCAGGTCATGCAAAATGCCTTCTGAACTTCATTCAGAATAAACCTATTCTTCAAATAAATACATCTTCATGTGTTAAAACATTGGTGTAGAACAAAACAAATATTCTATTTCTTTATGCAGAGAAATATTGGATTTTTCCTTCAGTCATATCTCAGCTTTATCAAAAAAAGTGTTTTATAGAAACATGCTTCATTGCTACTGTAAAAATGGAGTCATTTTAACACAGAACAGCACATTACCAATAACATCAGTACCATACTGTGAAACTATTGCTAACTTCAAGCAAATTTCTAATGTCCAGTGATTCTGATCACTAACAAGCTGCTGTCTGTATTTGCATTGAAATGTCTTTTCAAAACTACGTAATAAGAGTGATTTATTTTCCAGTATATTTCAGGGCTTGCTAAAATAGCAGATTTTTCAGAACAAGATTGTACACTCTCATTGGACACATTGAACAAAACCATCAGGGCAAGTCAGTGATAGTGTAAAGTAATTTTCATACAACTTTATCAGCTCACACCAGCTGAGGTTCAGCCCTCATATATTTTTACCAGCAGATACCAAGAGCTCTTTTGATAAAAGGTTATCAAAAGTAACTTAATACAGTCCTTAACTAAAAAGTTAAGGATTCCTTCTGATACAGAATTGATACTTAGATACATTTAGGTCCTTCATGGAACTAGGTTTGATCTATTTAGATAGGACTGGTTTGTATTGCTTATATGTGGGTGAGATATGGTCTAACTCACATTTCATTGACTTCTTTGGATTCAAAATCTGTCAGACTAGAAGTAAAGAAGCTGGTGGTTGCTCCTCAGATTCCACAACTTCAAGGGAAGTGTTAGTAGAACAAATAGCTACAAGCACACCATTCTCAGATGGGATCACTCTGAAAATGTTGTCCAGCTCTGAATTTCTTTTCCCATCTCATCTACAGAGACATATTAATTCTCAACATCCTTACTCCCATGGATTCCTTAGGGACTTCCTGGGAAGAGTGAACACAATTTTATTCAGTTGTGAGATGGATAAAATGGCTGAAATTTATTTCCTCTTGGTACAACTTGACATCAAAGAATTTTGGAGACTTTAGATGGAAAATCTACCCCCAAATACTATAAACTTGTACAGCAAAGTCCATGATTTAAAGCAGTACCCAAAACAAAAACTAGAAACAAACTTCAAAGCCTTTTCAAATTCTCTACCATATGCTTAAGTGAAAATGGAAATGAAGGCACAAACACTCTGGACATGGGAGCCTCAAACTTCAGCTATGATTTCTTTTTTTTTATTTTTGTTTTAGAGGTTTTGTGCTGTGTGTGTGCTTTGTTTTCTTTTTTCTTTTATCACAGATGAAAAGACTGTGTTATTTCTAAAAGCACCAAAATTAAGAATCCTGTAACTGTTGCGAAAAACAAACAAACCACAAAACGTATCTTGCAAAACTTTCCTCTTGACGATTTCATAAAAATTTCAAGTGCAAAGTAGTTTAGATGGTTAGTCAAATGGAACTAATTTTTAAATGATACAATGTTTGACTACAACTAATTACGGCAGATTTTTTTAAAGTTTAAGAAAAATGTTAACACTGGATAGATTACTCAAGAGAAGTTAGTAGTGAACTTTTTTCCTTGTTTGAGCATCAATATTGCTAGAAGTGTATTTACAATACAATGAATTAATCCCAGCATCATAGAATGTCTTGGATTGGAAAGGTCCTTAAAGCTCGCCTAGTTCCAACCTCACAATTTACATTACATTTGCACATAACTTATATTAATCTCCAATACATATTTCCTGATACTTCAGTTTCCTTAAAAACTCCTATAAATATTTTGCTGGGGAGTAAGAACATATTTTTATATGAAATGTAATGAAGAAAACTGGTTTTAGAAACAGACTTCTTTTTATATTTTCTTTTTGAAATAATGATTTGAAATACATGAAGAAAATCAACATCAAGGAAAACAAAAAAATGAGAATCCTTAATGCATGGAATTTTTTTCCACTCGTTTCTATTCTAAATAATGATGAAAATGAGAATTGTCCCTAAATTATTCTCTGATACATCTCATTGCATTGCTTCCTGTAAAGGCCCATTCAGCTTTTTAGGAACTGAAATGATAATTTTGGGTTGTTTAGTTGTCTGCTGGAACTTAAGCAAAAATTATTTTAGGTTCATTTATCATTTAACTCTTCCCCAATAAATTGCTGTTTTCTCAGAAGTTGTTCTCCCATGAAATCTATGGCACATAATTCTCCCATGACCACCTCAGGTGAGCACAAGGGAAGAGGGGGGCACCTGGCAAAGGATGTGGCCAAATCTGCAGTGGGAAGGTGAATCACCCAAACCACAAGTGATCAGCAATTCAGCCAAGAAGAAATTGTCTGTGAATTCAGAGGGGATGTTGTAATTTGGTTTAAGAAAAGAAAAGAGTTTTTTTTTGAGTCTAAACAACCTTCAGTACAGTATTTCAGTTTTTTCAAAGAATAATTTGGGCAAAATCATGAATTGCCTGAGGTAATTCTGAACTCTGTGCAAAACGTACAGTCTCTTTAGGCAATATTGGATAAAAAATTCCCATATCAGTTTTAGCCAATTTAAAATAGATTAAAAAAAGAATATTTTAACCAAGATTTTTCTTTTACCATGTGATATTTTTCAGCTGGCCCAGAGTGTACTCTCAGCATTTACTTACTCTCAGGCATAGGCTAGAGGCACCATGCTTTGTATTTTTGAGAATAGTTTTCCAAAGCTTGTATTTTAGTTTCCTTTACTTTTGTGCTATAAGAGTAGTGCTTAAAAGAAACCTACTCTAAACTGCAGGACCTGTGTATGAATTTTGAACAAGAAACCCATTAGCTTTATGGCTGTAAGGAAGACAGTGGTCATAGGGTACTACATGAAAGGCATCTGTCACTGAAAAACTGAAACAAGATATTTTAAGAAATTTAGTCTCTGTGTACATGAGGGAGGGAGAGGACATGGTGTGTACCAGCAAGTTTGTAAGTAATTAATGGATGATGATAATACAAGAGGAAAAAACCACATTACTTAATAGCCTCAGGCTTACATGAAACCCAATAGATGCAGATTGCATGAGGTAAACAGAAGAAAAATTAGTGTGCATCAAGTAGTAATTGAAAGCTACATTCATGTGAGTATATAGGTTTTAATTATTCATTGCCAGAAAACCTGTAGATAAAACACCTACTAATCTTTAATCTGGCAAGCCCTCAGGCCCATAAGACCTATTGAGGATGTAAAGAGATTAATAAAGTGGGGGATGGAATCAAGGAGGACATATAAATTGTCTCCAGTGTTTGTTACCAGTATAAATAGTGTAGAGATTCCATAAATTAGCCTGAATAATTCAGTTTCATTTAGCTGGTACTGCTGCATTTTTTAAAGTGATAAAAAACAGTAATAAGAGATATCCCAAACTATTAAAAGACATAAAAGATATTCCAAACTATTAAAAGACTTCAATAATAATTTCTCTACCTTTGTTGTCTTCATCAGTTATCTTTCTGTGGAAGAAACTGAGCAGATGCTTGGTCTGAAATCATTCTTATGAGAGATCCCACATAACAAATCTCATTTTTAACAAAATTTACAATCTCAGTGACTAACATCATGACAAAACTGACCTTCCCAAATGAACATCCCAAACCCACAGAGAACAATAATGAAGCAAATGAGCAAGTAAATATGAAAGAGAAAAAGAAGAAACAAAAAGAAATCTGAAGTTTTAAAGAAGTTTTGTATGGTTGAAAATTGTGGGGTTTGTTTTGCTCCCTATTCAGACACATTTCATAGTTCACATGACAAAGCAGATCTAAGTTATCTTAATATTTCATTCAATTTCATTCAATCTGAAGATGAAGCATGGAGATATCTATAGCCCTGAATATTACAAGAGGAAATTTACCATATTTGAAACAAATTCATTGAGAAAATTGAAATGAAATGTTACCTATTTCTATCAAGTGGTGGACAAGGCCCATTCTGCTCTGAATTCATGGTTGCATGATTCCCAAAGCTATTTCCATATTATATATGATATATGATATATGATCAGTATATGATATAGTCTGATCAGTATCAAAATTTAAACAAAATCCTATGTTTTTGCAAAGTCTTACAGAGAAACATTATCTCTAAGGGCTAATACATCTCCCATCAAATTGTGACCAGCCCCATTTAACAGCCTTTCTGGCTGTTAGTGCTTACAGAGAACAAAATAATAGGAATAAGGATCTGGCTGGGTATCTAATCCTGCTGGGACCTGAATAAATCTCTTTAGCTTCTTTCAAGTCTTCAGAGGCTAGCAATCATTAGCATACAAATAATTATAGAGCTAATACCATCTTAGGCTTTAAAAACTCCTTTGACTTTCGTCTGTCATGCATTACTTCAGGTGTTTCACGTATATTCACTGGAGTCAGCAAAATGTATGACTTAGATGGCTTGTATTTGTCACTCTGCAGAATATATATTAGCAAAACAGATGTGCAATGCCTGGGAGAAGTCTGGCTGTGCTGAATTTTACCATGAGCAGAAAGAAATCTGCATCTTGCTATGATTAAACTCAGCAGGAAGAGTCACAATAAATTGTGTTAAATCAAGCATGACCCTACGAAGTCTTAATACAGATCAAACAAATTTAGAAATGATTTTTCATGGTTAGGCATACAGAATACAGAATGGACAGAAATGCAGGAAGAAAAACAAAAAAAACAAACTATGGTGACCCATATACAGTGTCATTATTTGTATTACTAAACTAGTATTAACAAAGTAATATATTAAAGTCATTCTCTTTGTTTCTATAAACAATTCTAGGGATTTTCCCCTGCCGAGTCAATGGAACTGGAAATATTTAAATGTTATTTTTGTACAGCCTGGAGATATGCCTGACTTCTCAGTTAAACAATAAAACTAGAACCAAAAAAATAGAGAAGGTGTGAAAGGGCACAAATACTGCATTTTTCTCTGACATTGTTTTCTAGCTTACAATATTCCTGTTGTCTCCTGTGTGTCCATGACAGATTGCTGCTCTAGGTGTGGAAGATAAAGAACATGCATCCTGGCACACCACACCTGTGATGTAGATACACAGGTATGCAGTGCAGGAGAGGAAAAGGATAGCTGGGCATACCCAGCAGTCATTTTTCAAACTCCTGGGATTTTATTGAAAGCAAAAATGTTAGTTTCTGGATCTAAATTGGTACCAAAATCAGCGTAAGGCAAGAAAAGGAATTTAAAAATTGTGTCTTGAAATTTGTTGGAATCGTAATGATTTGGTATATCTTGAGCAGGTATAACACAATGTCTGTGAATTTAATAATCATTCTAACAGAGGATTTTACATATACATACATATACAGCACATTATTACCTGTGCTTTCTCCTTTGCTGACCCTACTCAATAAAAAATGCAGAGGAATACAATTAAACCTCACTTAAAAGAAAAACTGGGCATTAGTGTGCAAAGTATCTCATGTGTTTTACTGATGTGGGGTGCTAAATGCTTACAAACCTACAGAACAGAATCCAGAGGATTAGATTTGGTGGACTTAGCAAACATTTATCAATATTTCTCATGCTGGAAGTTCTGTTCCCATTGCAGGGTTGTAGAAATGTCATAATTTACACCTATATTGCTTAATGTTAACTGAGCTGTCAAAAGAGATGTGGGTCTTCAGGTGTGGAATTGCTTTTATTTAAATCTCTGCCACTGTCATTTTATTTTTATGTTGGCTCAAAGCAATTACTTTTCCTTGCTTACTTGTTTAGTACTTACAATATGTACATGAAATGCTGTCTTGGTTGGAAAAAGTATTTACTCACAATATTTTTATTGCAGTTTTCATTGAAAGTCTTAAGCTATATTTAAATCCTAAGACTTTTCATATGGCCCACTGAGAAAGCTTGTCTTTCTGAGTACTGGCATTAAGCAGACAAAACTGAGGGACAGCATATGAGAATATGACATCACTTCTGCAAATACGTTAAAATCTTGTGTCTCCGTATTTTTGAAAAATACCATGGCATTACAGCTCTGCTGGAAATCATGAATGTAAATTACTTTATGTATAAAAAAGTGATATATTATTTAGTATATTTTCAAGTAGCTTACTTCAAAGTAGAGAACATTAATAAACATCAAGGAATTTAAAGCAGTGGTGGTAGGAGAATGCAGAGAAGACATGCCTACAGCTGAAATAAAATTTTATTTCTCCTCAGCTAACTAGTCTGCCAATGAAATGCCAGGGCATTGCTGCCTCCCAATTGATAGCAAATGTGGAAAACTGATTTGAATTATTGCACAGAAAAGATAGTCTTCTAAAATAAAAATTATGAACAACAAGAAAACCCTTTTCCTAATTCTGGATTTACTCAGTTGTTTTATGGAGGTAAACTGTCGCAGCATGTACCTCAAACAGCACCAAAAAAAGAAACAAAATTATCATTAAGGATCTTGCCCTCCTAATTTAGCAATGAAAATCACATTCTAGCTTCAAATTTGGTGGGAAATTTTTTGCTGGCCCTTAATGGTTGTCTTTGTAAGTGTAATATATCAGGCACCAATAAATAAGTGTTAGTCAAACAGGCAAACCCTCTGCAATCTGCTTATACATGATTTTTTCCTCCTCTGCAGTATCCCACTTCTACATATCTCTTGGCTTCATATGAAGTCAAGTTTCTGCATTCTGAATCCAAAATTTCACTTACCTCCACAGCCTCATAACCAAATCCCTGACCCTTCACATCTGTGTCTTCTCTTTTCTGGTGCTAGACCTTTGCAAGCTCTCTCCCATCACAAATATCAGTTTAAATTGACCTTCCTCAATCAGCTATTCAAACTGGTCACCTTGTGAGACTCCCAACCTCTGACAGCATGACCTTCTAGCCCATCAAACTCCATCTTAAAGGTTTAATATCCTCTCATAGGGTTGCTTCTTATTTTCAGAATAAATAAGAAACTGCAGCAGGACCCAGCAGAATCAGAAAACCAACCCAAAAACTGTTTTGGGGGGTACTGGAGAGAACTTCCAATTCACAGCTGTGCAGTATGAGCAATATTTTGTTATAAATGTGAGCTATTAAAAGGAAGACCTACATTTTTGCTCTTCCTTTCCAGCCACTTCACCACTGTCAGTTTTTATGAATATTTTTCTTATAGTTCTCAATATTTTTGAGTAGTCTTTTTGAAGTCTCTTACCAGCCTGTTGCTCTGTAATTACCATTAATATAAATGCAGCCAGGCTGGCCAGAGCCATGGCATGAACCTGCCCCCCTCTACAAGCAAGGTGACGAGAGTGGCCATGCCAAACTGCTCCAGTATTTCATGTTTTCCTGAGGAAGATCTTTGGTGGCTGCTGGCAGTGCACTGTTCAGGACCACTGTGGTAAGTAAAAGAGTACTGTTCATCATTGGACAAGTCCATTCCCTCTGCCAGCAGAGTCACCCGACTTAGGAAACAAAACCATGGAGTTGTCAGAAGCAAAAGCATTGCAGGTATCCAGATCTAGCAAAACTGGTAAGTGTATTACATTAGCTAGAAAATTTGCAAAATCTCCTTAAAGATATTACAAAGATGAGACTCTGCCAGCCACAACCTGTAGCTGTTCTTAGACCCTGTCTTAAAAGCCCTTTCTTAAGAACCACAGTGAAAAAGGAGATGGTTGTACTGGTTTTTGTATGAAAAGTAAAAGGGAAAATGCATGAAAAGTTCTAAGGGAAAATACATCTTACCCATGCATGTGCTGGGCAGCTTGGTTTGTCAAGTGGGTGGGTTTGTTCCCTTCAGACTGATCACTGCCTCGCTTTTGCCCTGGCTGGGAGTCAGGTCACATCGTCCAAGCCATGCATGAGGGAACACTGGGTCTGTACAGCATTTAGGGCAAAAGCTGTTTCCCTACAAAGAGGATCCATGTGCAGTGGGACACAGGATGAATTTCTCACACACTGTGCTTTTACAGATATGCAACAATAAGGAAAGTACTTAAGTAACATCAGTACTGCAAAGGAAGTTTCCTTGGCACTTACTACTGACATTTGGGACAAAGGTCTTGGGATAAAATGGCTGTCTTTGCTTTAAAGAAGTTCCCATTCTTGTGATACTTCTGAAAATAAGAAGTCTGATTAGGAGACCTCTTCCTTCGATAAATAAATGCCTCAGTGTCTGAATGTTCACTTGGCAAGAAAGACAGAGAATTGTTGCTAAGTTTATGTAATATATGCTCTTATAATATACTTATAAATAGGAAATTCACAAACATGTTTTGTTTATTCAGAACTTATCACATTTCAGAAATACAAATTACCCTTCAAACAGGAAACTCAACTGTTCAGAATTCTCTAGGACAACATAAGGTTTTCTAAACAGTTTTCTAACTCCTGACAGATTATATTTTCCCTTCTTCCTATTTTCACAGCATAAAACACTGACAGAAGAAGGTTTCAGATAATAGGAAGGTAAATATATATAAGTCCAAAGTGCAGTAGCCTTACAGGAAAGATAAAGTTTTATTGGACAGCCATATAATGACTGCTGTAAACCACTGTTGGACCTAAAATGAAATGCCCCACTTTCTCTTTGGTCTCCTGTGAATTCATTAAAATAACAAAATGGTACTTAGAGAATGTTCCGATGACTTCTAGAAAGTGTTGGGCCTTCACAGCTCAGCACAAATAAAACCCAACCAAACAAAAATCTTTAGAATGGTATTGCAAGCTGGGTGCAATACACTGCTTCCTTCTGTTTAGTCTTCCAAAGGTGTAAGTGATATTATCATTTCCAAAGTAATTGAGCCTCCTTATAAAGGCTTTTAATATTGTGCACTTTGGTAATACAGAAAATACTTAGCTATAACTAATAAATTGATGGAAAATGTGCTAAGAGATAATTATTAAAAAAAAAAAAATCAAGAAAATTGAAATCCTTTGGAGATCAAAGCCAAAGAATCATGGTATATTTAGATCTTGTATTATAGTAGGTTAATTTTAATAAAATATTAAAATATTTTGAGGTATATTTTACAATTAAGCCTAATGACATAAAAAATATGAAATAAAATGTAACTTAGTGAAGATGTAAGTCTGTAGAAGGCAGCCTCATAGAATACAATATTATTTTAAATATTATCATCTAAAAGTCCTGCTAATCTTTGCTGTCTAAGTAAAACCAACATGAAATCTCTCTGCCTAAATAAGCTAATGCAGATGGTAAACATCTTCCCTGAGTGCAAAAATGGTCAAGTACTCCATAACTTCATCATTTGGGAAGTACTTTTGTATCATGGAATAATGATCTCATAATCCAGCAGGATTTTCCTGTGTTGAGAAGGGTAATGACAAACCCAGTGCAGAAACATGCTAGATGATGTGGGGGAAATTTCAAGTATCTGTGACTTGCCCTCAGACCACTACCCCTGCAGACATGCACAGAGCAGCTCTGGGAGATCTGGTAGTTTTCAGAGCTGTGTCACCTTGACTTTCCCTCCTAAATCTGAGGTGCAATCTGGCAAAGCAACGAGATTTAGTTCACTTTCTCTTTAAAGAACACTTATTTCAGTCTTCCTGGGAATAGAAATACTTCTTAAATTTCACTGTATGAGGATATGCAGGAACATTCTGAAAAAGGGAGTAGGGTTTGCTGTCCTTGTAACAAAAGTAATTCCTACAGCCAAAATGGCAGTAAAAGAAAAGAAAAAAAAAAAAATAAAAAAGTACCTTCTTTTACTGTTGTTTTTTGAAACCTCCTGAATAAATATTTATAATTATTCCCTTATGTCTATAAAAATCAATCTTTTTACCTTATATATATTCTTCTGCAACAAAAATCTATTTATCATCTGACTTCCTAGACAGTACTAATTCTACAAGCTGGTAGTCTTAGGCTTTCTTTTTTGTTTGCTGTAAAATTTGTTTTTTCTTTTTATTTGTCCAGAAATAGCTAAGCTAACAATTAATTTTCACTGTTCATTTCCAATACCTTGTGTAAATTCATGCAGGGACATGTGGGCTGGTCCCCTACTATGGACAACCCAGGATCTTATTTATGCAGACATTCATTTTCAAGCAGGCTGAAAATCAACTAGTGACTTAGGAGAACAAGTAAGAGGAGGCATTTTGAAGATGTAATACCTCTGAAAAGTTTGAAAGAGTTACAGTTGTTGGGTTAGGGAAGAAAGGGGAAATGGAAGACTGCTGCAAAGTTAATAGTCTTTTCTCTTTATCCATCAGTAACAGGGAAAGAAAGCTAAACCAAGAAACAATTAGAATATATGTCAGGAAAAATAGTTTAGCTGTAATGACAAAGGCTTGTATCCGATTGCCAAGACAGTTGATGGGGGTGATCTTAGACAACACGGGCAGAAAATCAGAGCTAATATGGAAATAACTCAGCTAGGGCTGTGGTCTATGTGAGCTCCCTGTCAGCCTTATTTTATAGGGAAAAATATCTGGCTGTACTATTTTCTTAGTCTATTTCATTGGATTGGCTCCATAACTTCCTTGTGTGAAAAGAAAGATCGAAACCTAAGCAAGTTCAACAATGCATAGACAAACCAGGACTGGTTTGCTGCTCCATATACACTTAATTTCTCTCAAAGTAAATTTCCTAAATTCTATTGAACTTTTGTAGACACCTTTAACCTCATTGACCTATGTCAATGGATGATCAGTTTTCCATGGCAAATGTTACAGTAATTAAATAAAAATGTATAGTGCCACATTTTCATACTCATTTAAAATAAATTCATGTTGAGGTTCCTTTCTCTTGTCTGCAGATGATCAGGTTTGCAGCTCTACAATATTCAATTTGCACAGTTACATGTGATTGATATGTCTTCAGAGTGAAAAAAAAATAAATACTCAATATTTAAATGTTATTTCTATCTTTTAATTTCAAATATTCTTTGACCAGAAGTGATTTTTCTTGTGCTCTAGGTACCTCATGGGTCTTTTTTTTTCAGATAAAAATAATAATTTGATTAAATCAGAAGACATTTGAGAAGCTGGTTAGTCTGTAATGACAAAATAATAGAATTATATCATGGTTCCAGTTGGAAGGTCCCATAAAGAACATTAATTGCTATCCCACTGCCACGGACAGGAACATCTTCCACTAAAACAGATTTCTCAGGGATTCATCCTTCAACACTTACAGATATGAGGCACTCACAATTTTTCTGGGCAACATAATTTTAGTGCTTCACCACCTTCACAGTAAAGAATCTTTTCCTAATATCTAATCTTTCAATTTAACTGCCTTCTTTCAGTTTAAAGCCATTCCCACTTTTCTTATCACTACATGCTCTTGTCAAAAGTCCCTCTCCAGCTTTCCTGTAGCTATTTTCAAAGACTGCTGTATGGTCTCTCTAGAGACTTCTCTTCTTTGGGTTGAATGACCCCAAAATCTCTCATCTTCGTGTAAAAGGTGTCCCAGGCAAAATAAATAGTTTCAAAATAATGCAGCTTGAGTACTTCTTAAAAATATATATATTTTGTATCTATGTGAATTATGTTTTTTATTTTGTTAATTTTTAATCTTTATTTGATAACTACTGTTTTAGGAAGGTGCTTTAGCATCCTCAAAATATGTATTTCATGGATTGAAGTTAAATTTTCATCAATAACATAGCTAAGATGTTGGCTTTTGTGGAAATCTGACATCTGAGTCATGCTATGAGTTAGTGTTTTTGGTTGTGTTTGGGTTTTGTTTAGTTGTTTTTTTTTATTATTAATATAGTGGAAATCTCTTGGCCTCAGTTTCTCTATTTCCAAAATGATTAATTGTTTGAGAGGTCTGTCTTGAGCAAAATTAACCTCAAATTTATTTAAAGGTACTACTTATACTCTTTGGAAACCTTTAAAGGCTCTGCAAACTAGTAATGTGGAATCTGTGCTTTGTATAACTCTATCCTCTCTCTAAAAAGTCAATAAAGCATCCACAAGATGGCATTCTGTAATACTATTTTTCAGCATTCTTTGATAGGTCTTCACCCTATGACTCCTTGGTTTAAGTATTAACTTCCTCAGATTACAGTGTTATTTGTGTTTGGTCTAGTGGACAGTCTTCTAATTATCAAATATGCATTTCTTTTTAATAGAACATGAACCATTAAAACTCAGTTCTAGAAGTTATGCCCATGCTAATGGCTCTGTGTTCATTTTCCACATAAGCCTGAATGAATTTCCATTATCATCTGTTGCAATATGTCCATGAGTTTGAAATAGCATTACATACAGCCATAAGGAAATATTAGATAAGAATGTACAGATTGTAACCAAGGAAAAGCTCATTTTTTCAAAAATCCATCTAATTTTGCTATCTTTTCTTTAAAAAATTATACAGACACATTTGAAGTATGAATGTGCTCAAAGGACAACATCTTACTTGTTTTACTTTCCCTTAACTTCCACAGTATTTTATTACTGTGTTTACGTGTTACCTAAATCCACTTTCCTTGACAGAGGATGAAAAACAATTATTTTCAGGTATCTGCTAGGCTGAAATAGAAGACTCATTGTTGCACTTTCCTCTCACAGACTGTTGACCATTAAGAGAGTTTCTGGCTTTGATTTAAGCCAAATGTTGAGGAATGATCTGATCCTGACCTGGTCTCTAGTATGGGATGAGCAAACTTCTATAACTTCAGTTACTGTTGTGGAAACATAAATACATACTATAATAACTAAATTGAATGTCAAAATTCATGCCAAAAAAGTCTTTTCAGATGGTGTCAGAAAGTTTAAAGATTTACCAAATAAAAATTGTGTTTTAAAATTAGTTGTTACTATGAGGTTTGAGAAAAATTTTCAATTGAATCACTGATTTTTGTTTTCATTTATCTGAAAGGACTTTCTGCTGAATATGTTTCTCTTGTAATTTTCCTCAATGAGTGAAAAAGATAAAATTCTATTAAGTATTTTAATATGAAACTAGAGTAAAAGTTGATTTTTCGTCTGTTTTCAGTGTAGATACATTCCAACACCAAAAATAAAAATAAATGAATGACAGTTTTGCCTGATTTTATTTTTTCAAAAAGGACAAATACATTAGAGGAAAAGTTTCTAAAACTGTGGAGAAAAAGTACTAGAGATAGAAATAGTGATAAACAAAGGCCACAGTGTTCAAATTCCAAATCTGCTTCTGGTCTTTTATCAGTAAATAACCTCTAATTCAGTGGGGTTTTTTATGCTAAGACTTTTAACACGTTTTGAAGATGAAAACCATCCTTCATCTATTTTTATTCTTGATATTGGAATATATCTCACTGTCAAAATCCTACCAAGCAATTTTAAGATTAATTTCTATTGGCTTGATATTTGGTGATTTTTGATACTTTTTTTTTTTTTTTGAGACTTATCAATTAATTAAATGTTGGGCATCAGCACACTAAGAACTGCCAAAGACAAAAGAAGAGGTAATATGCTTTCAAAAGGCTTACCTAAAAGTACTTTAATTGCTTCAACAAATAGGTGAGTGTCTGGACTTTGGAAAGAAAGGGGACATAATCATAAAATTATCTAATATAGATATTCTATAACTAAATCAAGATTACATGATCCTGGACATAGCCTTTATCAATCTAATCTAACTTCTTTAGTCCTCTTTTGAGCAGGGGACTGGCTTGTAGAAGCCCTTTCCATCCTCATTTATATGATCATTGTTTCATATCAATGAAGTAATAAAAGAAATTACTTTTTTACCTACAAATAATTTAAAATTATTTATTATCAAATAAGCTGTGATGCTTTCGCTTCTAGTGTTTATTATAAGTCTCAGATTTTTAGCACAAGCCATACATTAATCTTGCCCAACACTAGCATCAAAAGCATTAATATTTAACAACATTTTGTCTTTGGTGAAACTATAAAGTAAATATTACTTTAACAAACAGAATTAAATATAGTAAATGCACTGTGTGCCAAGGCAATGAGTAGAAAAATAGTTTCTCCTCTTTCTAAACATTCTTTTCAACTGTTAAAATAATAACTTTTTTATTAGCATTTGTAAATTGTAGCAACTTAGTCCAGTAGTCTAGAATAAATTTAGTGTATGTAATTATGTTTGTTGACATTGAATTTACAATTTATCCCTAGGTCTTTTGATTTCTTCCTTGTTTCTATGTAACCAGAGTGAAATCTTTGACTCTAAAACCCAACAAATGTTTAGATTTTTTAGGTAACTTTCTCAAGTATTAGTAATGAAAACTTAGATGTGTCTATGAAGCAAAATCTCAAGAAGGGAGCAATATATCGCTTCTGACTATGCAGACACTGAAAATGTAGTGTATGGAGGTGCCTAGTAAAGAATAATTAGATTTTTAAAATCATCTCATTTTCAAGAGAAAAAACACCAAAAGATTGATAATCCAGAGGACTGGGGAAACTGGTAATGGCATTCTCAGATGAAATAATCAGTAATCTATCCATTAAATACTGTATGAGGTAATGCTAGACATGCAACTAAAAGTAAAAAAAGAAGACTAGAAAAAGCATGTGAAAAGGAGTGTATGGTTAAAAATAGCCAATGACAAACAAGCTTTGTAGCTCACAAAATGTTCAAGACAATGAGAAATCTAGCAAGTCTCCAGTGATTAAGAACAAATTATCTTGAATATAAATGGGTTTATATTACACAAATTAATATTAAACATTGAATCTTAACACAAAGATAAAGTTATTAACATGATGGACCTATATGTCAAAGAGGGTTTAAAACACTTCAAGAAAATGAGAAAAAGAACACAATAATTTCTGACTCTTTTCAGTAATTATGTATTATGTCAGAGGAATGGAATCTTCTGATACGTAGTAATAACTTAAAAGAAAAGAAAATGAAACAAAAAGTTTGCTGAGTTTGGTAGTTATTTTCTGTTAAGACATTGCACCTAAATTCAGAGGTAAAACCATTGAAAAGTATCTCTAAAGAACTGTTGAAATTTGAAGTTCAATGTATCTTTGTCTCATAAAGAAGAATGCTTAGTACTACATGCTTTTATTGTACTTTTCTGACTGAAAATAAAAAAAAAAAAAGCCACATAGGGAAAGGGACTTGGAAGTTTTGATCTGGAAATAGGGTGTAAAAACTGTAAAATACAGCATTATGCTAAGGTTTCCAATGAAGAGACAGGTTAAAATATATTTAAATTCAGGTTATATGCAAGAAATTTATTTCCACAACTGAAGTCAAATGTGGTTTCAGTAGGTGATACACTATAAACTGTCTTTCAAAGAATCCTTTCCTATAGGCAGATACCATGGATGCAATAAATCATATTACTGACATTGCATTATTAACTTTTACTAATGATTTCTCAATATGTAATGATGTGATAACATGAAAGTCATCTTCAAGGCCTGAGAATGTACTTTAGTTATGCATCTAGACTATGAGACAAAAGAAAGGAAGAGATTTTGGCCATAAGCCACATGGCAGAGACTGTCTCCTGCCCACTCTGCCAGGGGCTAACCCCCACATAAACATAATAACCATTGCCTGCAGCACTGTGTTTGTCTCTGGGCATCATGTCATGTTTGAACCCCAGCTTACAACTGAATATCACACTGCTGCTCACTTATTTAGCCCCCTTACAATGGGGGAGACAAGCAGGAGAATGGAAGTGAGAAAACTCACGGGCTGAGGTAAAGACACTTTAATAGGTAAAGCAGAAGCTGCAAGTGCTAGCAAAGCAGGAAAAAGATTTTATTCCCCACATCCCATGGGCAGGCAGATGTCCAGCCATCTTCAGGAAAGCAGAGTTCCACCATGCATAATGGTGACTTGGGAAGGCAAATGTCTTGACTCCAAACCTGCCTCCCCCTCCTTCTTCTTCCCCCAGTTTTATTTGCTGAACATGACTCCATATGCTGTGCAATATCCCTTTGGTCAGCTGGGGCAGCTGTCCTGCCTGTGTCCCCTCTCAAGTCCTTGTACACCCCCAGCCTTCTCGCTGGCAGGGCAATGTGAGAAGCAGACAAGGTCTTGTCCATGTGTAAACACCACTCAAGGGTAATAAAAAACATCCCTGTGTAATCAACACTGTTTTCAGGACAAATGCAAAACACAACCCCATACTAACACTATTTCTCGCCAAACCAGCGCAGCCTCTTCTGCAGGGGATGCCCTGTAAGACTAGGAGATAAATATTATTTCCCAGGTTATATGTGCAGTTTCATCCACATATATCAGTTTCATCCATGTATATCAGTTTCATCCATGTATATCAGTTTCATCCGTATATATCAGGAATCAATTGCCTTTTCTTGGGACTTGTTTCTGAAAGACCTGCTGAGAGTGGTCCAAAATACATCAAATGAGTGAGCTGAGAACTTAAAGAGTGTGGGGTATGCAGGTTTCAGAGTTCAGACATGCTTGTTTACTCTCTTTTGTCTAAATGCTTCTTAAGAGAGTCATTTAATCACAGAAGTGACCATTTAAAGAGAGTTTAGAAGACTGAAGAAATGTAAATTGATGATTTATTGACCTTAGGTCAATAAATACATATGACAGCGCTCCCATCCAAAGCCTCTTGGTTCTGAACAGTTTAAGAAGTAAACATCAATCTTCTGCAATAAAAATATGTCAATATGTCAACACGCTGAATGGTAGGTCAGGAAATAGCAAGTGATCCTGTATGCATCTGTCATGACAGTGCACCCATTAATGGTTTTATTTCAAGCATTCTGTGTTAAGGGGAAAAAAAAGAAATAATAATATCTTTGACAGTTGCTCTAAAATGTTGCATGTGGGTAGGCAACACTTCAGGCACATCCTTCAGGTCTTTGAGTAATGTAACTGTATATTGATTTTACAGTTATAAAGGACTGAATGAAGTAGCAGTGCATGAAACAGGATATTGTGGACCCCTTAGAGGTCAATTGGACAATTAACTGTAAAATAACCGAGTGTTAAAATAAAAGGCTGTAAAAGTTGCTGTTACTGGGTATTCTATATCATAAAAGAAGATTTATTAGGAATTAGAAAACAAAAATTTACTGTGTGGAAAAAAACCCCAAACAATCAAACCTACAGATGAGGCTCGCTAGGGACAAAGAGAATCTCGAGCTGACAGTGAATTTCAGACTTTGAGAGAGTATTGCAAGCAATTTAGAAGAAAGTTCTTTCATTTATCATTTGCAATGTAATGCTTGCAATTAAGAATCTAAGAGCTTTTGTCTGGCTGTATGTTAATTTTATATTGCCTAAAATAACAATAAAACGTGAAGTATGTTTGTGAAAATTACTTGGCAATGTCCTTCCAAGCACATAAAAGCATTCTTCATGTTGTAGTAATGACTTGCAGTGATACCTTTTTTATATGTTCCACATATATTTCACCTTTCTATCTCCTTATTGTTTTTTCAGAAATGCATCTTCCAAACACAAATAGAATAAAGTGGTAATGGCATTTTATGTGTCTTCCTTGAGAGGCAGAAATGAACCAGTTTTTGGTGTGGGTATCTCAAAATGTAGAAGTCATTGGAAGTGTTGCATGAGATATAAGAGTGACCTTGAAAACTGATTGACTGGAAAACACCTCAAAAGAAAAGGATTTGAAGCTCCTGGTGGACACATTCTTGGTTTGTTACTGAGCATTAATCCAAAATGCACTTTTGTACTGATTGTGTTTACTGTGTGGTGGGCCACATTAGCAAAATCATAGGTGTCAGGTCAAGGAAAGTGATTATTGATTTTAGCTCAGTCCTTGGAGGGCCACACCTAGAATAAACCATCCAGTTTTGTCCTCAGTGCAAGAGCTCCACGAGAGGAGGACTATTACGATCAGCAGGGTGCTGGAACCTTGGTGAGAACAAGAGAAGGTGGTTTATTTAGCCTGCAGAAATGAAAGCAAAGGAGAAACCTAATGAGTCCTCTTCTCCTAAGAGTGTTTGTAGACAATGGACCCAGACATTTGTCTGAGAAATAGGACAAGAAGCAACCAACAAAAGCTTCAACAAAGAGAATTCCAGTCGGCTATAAAGAAAAATCTCTTTACATGGGGATGATAAAATACAGTAATTGTTTGCCCTGAAAGGCTTTGGAGTTTCCATTCCTGATGGTTTCCAGAAGTGATTTGAATATGACTTTGAATAGCCAGATCTGACAAAAGCTATCCCTGCTTTGAGAAGTAGGTTGGGCTAAATGATCTCCAGAGCTTCCCTCAACCTGAATTGTCTGTTCTGCCAGTTCACCATTCTGATTCCATTTCACTATATTTACAAAATAAGCAAACTTCATTGGCAAGTGGTCCCTGTGTACTTTCACTAACCCTCTTTCTTCTCATTATTAGCACTCTGTATTTAAAATTGTATTTAAGTTTTTAAATTTTGAGAGATACAATTTTTCCATCACATTGAATGTACCACAGACACAGTGGACTCAGCAATAAAAAAGGCAGTCTTAGAATTACTGGAAGTGTCATGGGGTAGTAACCCACTAACAGGCAAGCACCACACAATCTCCCTGCAGGATTTGATCTCCCTATCAATTCAGAGAGAATCCTGAAGCTGATGGCTTGTAACAACAAGCAAAGACAATACTTAAGAAAAGTGTTTGTCATTAGGTTAAGCTAAAAAATACTTAATTTGGCACTTTGTTCACTACTTCTCACTGTGCTTCACTAATTTACCTCCAAAATAACAAATGAAGTTCCTTATGGTTTTGCAATTTGCAGATTGTTAAGATTATGGTGATTTTTTTTAAACCAGACATCTGATACTCCAGGGTAATGTTTTCTATTCAAGAGCAATAAAATGCCATAAAATATTTTTTGGATTGATTAAATTAGACAAAAGCCTTTAAATGCTTGCAGAGAAAACTTTTTGACAAATAGAGGAAAGAAATCATGAAGGAAGAACTGTTCTTCATCACATCACTGCCTATTGCTGTTAGTCATGAAAGGGAATTACACCACACCATATCAAATATTACCAGCCCCAAATCCAAGCAAGTATTTTCGTTTTCCTGAATCTCATCCTCCAAAATTTTGAGTTTTCATTTTTTTCATTCATCTAGATAAAAATCCATTCAAATTTATCCGGGAGGGCACTGGAATACAATTGCCATGAAATAGCAATTTAAAGTCCACTCCTTTTTCGTCATTTAAGTCTTATATGAATTCCTGAATTGCTAAAAGGAAACTTTATCATAGTGCAGTCTACTAAGGTGTGGTTTACACTTTCTATGATAACAAAGTTCTTTTACTATTCTGAATGTTCTTAACATGCAGAATCATTTTAATACAACAGAAATGAAGATAACCATTTTATCATTTGAATACTTTAAAATATGCAGTCTTGTGCCTTGGAAATATCAGAGTAATTCTTACTCGCTTTATGCTAAAATTGTTATGTTTAACATATATGAATAGAAGGAAAAAACAAATAATGAGTCATGATAATTGCTTGTATAATATCTGTAATATGTGTCAATCTACCTTGGAAGTGCTAATAATAATTCTGATATAAAGAATAACATTACCATGAAAACATGACAAGAAATCAGAATTCATCTTGTTATTTATGTGGAAGTGTTGTGGAAGAGAGTGATTTTTAACTTTCCTTCAGAGATAAAACTAGGGAATGTGGCTCTTCATCCTGCAGTGATCTCTGAGCATTTTGTCAGAGAAAAAAAATGAAACACAAACTAAAAAAAAACTAAGAAAAAGTTGGTCTTACTTTTTACAGGCTCTAGACAATTTTTCACTATGTTTTTGTAATGTTAGGTTGTATTCCACTATTAAAATCATAAGAATATGATTTAGAATTTAGAATGGAATGAGTGTTTTTTATATAATTAACAGATTTACCTCCCCAGCACTACCTCAACCCTGAAAGAGACAGCAGGAGTTCAGCATCTATTGCTTTGGCCATGATTCTACTTTAATTATGATGGAAGTTTGCTGGCATAAAAACAGTAAAATGAAGTTGCATAAAAATAATGTTTTGGATAGTTTGTGGGATGAACTTTGATCTCAGAGGTCAATTCTTCATTCTACTACTACATTTATGACATGTCATATATCTACCACATTTATAAGTTTTTCTGTAAACAAAACATAGATTATAATGTGGATTTATTTCCAAAATGCAAAGGAGTCAGGTCAGATTTATTATATAGAGTTTGGTTTGATTTTGTAGCTATTTTTTTTTAACATAATTTATTTTATAAGTGTGAAACTTGTACCCAATCTCACTACCCACCTGGGAGATATTTTTTATTATGTTGATCTTCCAAATGGACAAACTCTGATGTATAGAGATGTTAATGCTGGCATTTCCACAAACTCATGCAGACAGAGCAACCTGCTCTGAAAGGGCACAGCATATTCATGGTCCCTATGGGTGTTTTCAAAACAACATTTTCCAAAATACCAAGTTCCTGGAGTCCTGGAGCACCAAGGAGAAGCACTGTATATTTATGGGGTTTGCAAAGAATAATTACAGGGGAAAATTATGTCAGTGATGAATTAATACAATTAATCCTTCTACGTTGAATTTTTCCTGGTGAAATAAAGGTACTAGGCAAGCTAGCCTAACTCTGAGGCTCACATTTATTGCTAGTGAAAATGGACAGAGAAAGACAAAGGCTTCTAACCTCCCCACCAGATGAATGATGCTAATTCTGCTTCCCTCCCCTGCCCCTGGACCTTTTCAGCCTGGTGCTCTGGGTGAGGTTCCTGCACAGTGGAAATGAGACTCGTGGTTCCTGTGCAGTGCATGAAGCCTAATGGAAGACAGGCAGGCAGCCCTGGAGGCTGAAGAAAGGCTGAAGCTTCTGAGAGAGGTAACTGAGACTCGCTGGGGAGGGAAAAACTGAGAAAAAGAGCAGGAGCCATGGTGTATTGAAAATGGACAAACAATACAGATTTGGGTGAGAAAGCATCATTTCCAAGAATACAAGTGGGACATGAGAGGCTAGAGACAGAAAACAAAGATCTATTAGGTGAGAAATTGACCAAATGTCCCAGATTTGACAGAACAAGTTGGTAGGGATTAAAGGAAAAATGTGTATGCTAGGCAAGGGAAAAAAGACAGGACTTGTTTCAGGTGTTCTGGAGCCATGTAAGATTCTCCTTCACAGGCTCAAGTTTATCTTCTCCCTGATTTTATTTGCCTTTACTTCTAACAGGTTCTTTCCTTGGCAAATATAAACAGCAAAGTTAATATGACTGATGTGAACAATTAGTTTTTTAAGGTGTGTCTGTTACTACTTAATGTCTTAAGTATCATTAATACTTTAGATGGCGAGCTCAGTGTATTGATTTCTTCTCTAAGGGCGATTATTATGCTAACAAAAATAACTCATCTCACACACTGGAGGTATTTTCAATATGGAAGAAACGTGTTGCTACTAAATGTCAAAGGGGAAAAAAAAATCAGTTGTAGTTTTTTCCTTAAAAAAATACTCATAGTACAGATGTTGTGCAAAAATATTTGTTTACATTAATATACAAAGTTTTTTAACATCCAGATGGTAGGAATGCATCTTGGTTAATGTTTGGCTAAATACTGTGTTTTTCATTTCCTCACAAGGCTTAACATTTCTATATCCTGCTTCTTACTCCTGATGGAGAAAGTAGAGTTTTGGGTTTAGATTCCCTCTTATTTCCCTGGAAAGCCAGCCATACCCTAACAGGTATGCTGAGCAGCTGTACATAAGGAAAAGAGTGACCATGATTGCATGTTAGTAAATTTGTGGAACCTTCAAGATGTATTGATTCTTAATGGTAGACAGATAATCTAGAAATGTTTTAGATAAATGGCTTTACCAATCTGAGGCTTTCTAATTCTGTATGAACTTAAGGGCAGCATACCCCAAGCAGCATGGTGGAATGCCCTTCTTAAAAATGATGAAGGCCTGATGAGCAGGTAGCACAGAAAAATACAAAAGATTGAAAGATTTTCAGATCAGGGGATAATCTAAACAATGCATACTCTGAGAGCCATGTCTCACAAAAAGAGAATAGATTTATTTTTTTCAGAGTCCCCATGGCTTTTGAAAACTAGACTTTTAAAGCTGAGTAAGTAGTTCTAAATTACTTATTTACTCAGTATATAATCACTCAACAAATAATCACTATTTCTGCTGTCAATTCAATTGCATGCAGGTCACTATTTCCTTGAAAGTATTCATCATTTTAATTGATTCAATTAATTGTTTTCCATTCTTTTTTTTTTTTTTTTTTCCTTCTGTGGTTGAACACAAATTTCTCCAACAAACACACAAGATAAAATCTAAAATTGGATCTACCAAGAGTTTTTGGTTATTCACAAATACTGTGCAGACACATATGTGCACAGATATTTCTCAGTTCTTAATTCTTTTCCTTTTCTAGCTGATGGTCAAGCTAATGTTTTTCAAAAGCCTATGGATGAGCTAACACTTTGTCACCTGGGAGGGGAAAGGGAACAGTGCAGCAAATTAATCAGCAAGCTGTAAGATGTACTGTTTTGATACAGACTGATTAATTTTCTGACACAAATTCATACAAATCCAATGTAACTGTGGAATTCCACAATGCAGTATTTTCTAAGATCCATCTTGGGCTCCAGAGATGTCATTTAATCAAAGCTCTATGAAGATGTAAGAAAACTTGCACAGAGAAAGGAAATCAGGTTCAGGGGTGCATCATAAGTGGAACTAAACTGCAGACCAAAAGACGTGATTATTTCAATTAAATTTACAATTGTTAGGCTACAGTGCAAAGCTATATCCAGTTTTGATTATACAGTTGAAGAAAGAAGCTAATAAGCTGGATAGAATCCAGAAGAAGGTCACCAAGATTATGAGGGGATTAGAGGTGAAGAATGGTGGAAGAAATTTGGTTTGTTCCCCATATAGAAGAGATGTCTCAAGACACACTTTGGAAGGATAGGTAACAGGCAGAAGTTGTTTTGGGGGAAATTCTGTCTTGATATTTCAGTAGACCTCCTCACCATGAGAACAGGTGAACACTGAAATAGGTTTTCCAAAGAAGAGATAAAATCTCCCCCATTGGATATTTTCAAGACTCCATTTTACTGGATAACCTCATCTGAACCCAGGCCTTTGGAAGAAGGTTCAACCAGATTATCTCCAAGGGTTCCTTCTAAATTGGGCTTTTGTTATATTCTGTGATAACATTATGACTTAAATATGTAATATACAATCTAAATTAAATTCTGCTACCTTACCCTTTCAATTAATCACACTACCATGAAATGAGCACCATTTTTGGGACAAAAGACATTTTTCTGCCTTAGCTATTATCATCCAGCATTGGAAATGTTGTTAATGAAGAAAATGCATTCACAGCAACCTAAATCACTTTTATGTTACTAATGTCTGACATTCTTGCATTCCCTGCTCCTAAACACCACATGCCCAGCACCCTCAAACAAGAATGCAGAGAAAGTTTATTGCTGATACTTTTAAACAATTTTTCCCAAGTTAACACAAAAGCTACATAGGGTTTAAAATGTGGTTACAAAACAGTGTGCAACCAGCTTTAACAACCAGACTTTTGGTTGCTGTAATATCTCATGTTGTGCTGTGAACATTGAGAAGGTCTCTAAACAGTCTGTGGCCATCCATTCATAGATTCATAAACTTTAAGGACAGGTGGCATCAAAGGATGCTGTTAATCTCATCTCTTTGCAAATAACTTGGCCCCTTTGAACACAGCTCTACAGTGATATAATTCTTCTGAACAGTTACACGGATGAAGATAACACGATATGCCTTTACAAGTAATCCTGTTTCACATTTGATTTTTACCAAAGTATACATGAAGGAAATTTGTTTAGTTTACGAGTAGCGGGGCTATAAAATTACACAGGTAAAATCCATATCTGGCCTTTGAGCAGCTAAGCACTAGCTGCCCAATCAATTAACTGCTAAAATTCACAATGAAATGTCAATTTTCTCCCTAAGTTTGGACCATTAGTACAGGAAAATATTGTTGCCTGAAGCTTTTAACACAGGCAGAGTGCAATGTTCTCCCTTCACACAATTGGAAACAGGGATAGGAGAAAGGACTTGCCTGTCCTGGAAGAGTTGCAGTGCATTGAAAGAAATCTCCCTTATTATAAAATGATGTTTTTGAAATCCTAGCTGTAGCAGCGATATCATCCTAATCCCATACATAGTGTCAGAACAGAAAGGAAATCATGTCATCATACTTAGGATTCACCTGCATATGATCTCAGTAGATTTGCTTCTTGCAAACTATATTCTGGGAAAATTTTCTCCAGATTGAGTGAAAAAAAATAGGAGTCCCGATATTAATTTGTCACTGAAGATATTCCATCTAATTCTGTCTGATCACAACAGAAATGTTAGGAAACTTGAATGACTTCTGGTAATCTCTTCAGAATCACTTAAATAATACATGAATATTCATTTTCCTTCCCAATACACACAGCTTAATTTTGTAACATTTTTCAATGTTAGACATAGGACTCTAAAAATTAGTTTGCCAGCTAAGGAGAGAAAATTCACTGTGCAAGTAGTAGGTACTGGAGAAAATCTTCTCAAAATATCATCAGACCTCCTGGTTTTCCTCAGAATCACAAAGGCCTGCTGGGAAAAGGGTATCTGGACTCTGATCAAAATCCCACAGTGTAAAAACTCAATTTGCTTTTTTATAGTCAGGTTACAAGTCCAACTATCAAATCCAAGCCTTTGGAGGTCTGCCTGACAATACAGTCATGCTTTGAACACACCTGCCTGTTCCAACTGAAATGATGTGCCCCAAGAAACAGAGCCCTTCACACAAACCAATTTCAGAAAAAACTTCAGAAAAAACTGCAGAATATCAATTTCTTTTCAGAATCAGAGAATATACTGAATTAGAAGGGATCCACAGCAATCATCTAATCCAGCTCCCATCCCTGCACAGGACCATCCCCAAGAGTCACACCATGTGCAGGAGAGCATTGTCCAAATGCTTCTTGAACAGCTTCTGTCAGGCTTGGTGCTTTGACCACTTCCCTGGGGAGCTATTTCAGTGACCAACCATCCTCTGGGTGAAGAAGTTTTTCCTGATATCCAACCTAAACCTCCCCTGACACAAATTCACACCATTCCCTTGGGTGTTGTCACTGGTCACCAGAGAGAAGAGGTCATTGTCTGTCCCTCCTCTTCCCCTGACGAGGAAGTTGCAGACTGCAATGAGGTCTCCCTTCAGTCTCCTCTTCTCCAGGCTGAACAGACCAAGTGACTTCAGCTGCTCCTCACATGACTTCCCCTCAAAGCCCTTCATCATCTTCATGGCCCTCCTCTAAAAGCTTAGTGTCTGATACTGAAGTGACCAAAGCTGCACACAATATTCAAAGCAGAAGACCAACAATCAGATATTGCATTTCATTCAGGAATTAACATATAAAGGGTTTCCCACTTAGACCATTCTTTCAAGTTTCTGCAAGAACTTTTGTAAAAGAAACAGAGAACAGGAAAAAAAAGCTAAATGTTGGTCATTTCAGAGGCGCTAATTCTAATTAAAAAGTTAGTTAGCAGCCAATTTACAAAGCTGTCACAGTGGTATAGCACAAGGTGTCTGTGTTAGGAACTGCCCTCTGATACTCCTTCAAGTCCTTCATTCCTAACAGTATGTAAACCTCCCTCCAATTTCTCCACAGCTTACTTAAAAGACCTGTAGTTATTAGGCTGCTATCAGGGATTTACCAGTTTCACATCAGTTCTCATCCACCTCCAAATCCCACATTTCCTGCCATGGGACCCACGTTAGATCTGCAGACAGATGTCAGTGGCAGCATCTGTCTATACCTACATCAGACACATGTTGGTATGGCCACAATGTCAAGGTCCTATTCAGGTGCTGCCAAAAATTTTGTAGCATTTTTGTACTCCAAAAGGTACTCCACTTAGGGAAAAGGAAGACTTGTTTTAAAAAAATCCAAGTTTAAAATACTCAGCCAGGCATTCATCTTAATGGATCTAACTTTTTCTTATCTGAGCATGCAGGCCAGCAGCTTGCTTTTTGGTTTCAGATGAGGACTGTTAGACAATCAAAACCAAAAGCTTTGTGGCTTTAGAAAAGCACCACATACAAAGACCTGGGACAGGGCAACAAAGACTAACACTCCTACAGTTAGAGTAGTGACTTTGTCCAAGTGCTTAAAACAGAGTAATTCCTAAGTAGGTACTTGAATTTAAACTTATAGGTGTAAAACTCAGCTGTTCTCTGATCTGATCTAGTACAACTGCTCACATTTCATAAGACAGCATAAAATTCAAAGGCCATTATCCCAGTTCTCGTCTCCATATCTTGGAGAACCTAATATATGTTTATTTAAAATAAAGCCTCTTTTATTTTATTGTGACTATATGGTTGCTGGAGGTATTTATAATTTAATTACCAGTCATCTGATTTGGTATGCTTAGCTTCCTTTTGCTCTCATTTACCTGTCAGCTGTATGCTCATGAGGCCTCTTATGTTTCAATATTTTGAATTTCATGGACACATGCAGTTATTTAAGGAAAGTCTAAATAGCACAGTAAAGAAATATACATCTGAAAAATATTTTATTAACAATGTCATATCATAAGGTATGGTATGGTATGGTATGGTATGGTATGGTATGGTATGGTATGGTATGGTAAGGTTCATTACAAGTTTTCTTTTAAATTTTATCATTGAACTATAAAAATATTATAGAAGTATAAAAAAATTGCCTCTCATTCATTTTCTAATTATCTATATAGCATATACCTCCTAAAGGTATCAGTTAAAATTTATCCTTACTCTAAAGCTTTTGAAGTCAATGGAGTTTTACCCAGCATTCATTTGTTCCATTCAAACTTGTTATTTGGAGTATAGTTGGAGGTTGCTATGGCTGTATGGACAGTAGAGTTTTGAATAGAATTACTTATTTTATATGAAAGGCGTTTCCATGTGCTCAAACTAAAGGCAAATAATCAGTCTGTTCTCTTTATTAATAGATCATGTTCCAGGATCTCTTTCAGTGTAAGACATTTTGGTTTAACATATACTTCTTATATTTAGTATATTTTTGCATGCAAATAAACCTTGAGGAAGACTGTTTAAATAGGTTTCCATGATGCTGCCTGAGATAAAATTCTTCTCAAATTTATTGCTAAGAATTCAGAATTGACTGCCTATATCTTTCTGTTTCTTTTGGACAGTTATCATATTTTAATTTTTCTGGCTCCTGCAGAGCTGAACTCTTTTTTATTGTTTCTCACATAGATAAAAGAAACAATAATGAATAGTAAATGGTAACACATTAGCTGCCTGATTTAGTAAGTCTCATTTTTTTTCCCCAATGACATAAGGTGATTTTGCACAGAAAGACATGCAACTTGGCCTGGTTAGTTATGGGGTAAGACATGAACTCATTTGTTACTAACTTGAATCTCAGGAGGCAGTTCAGAGAGCTATGGTAACACAATTATTGCATCGTGAATAACATCAAATTCCTTCACAGTACATTAAAACCAGTATCACTTAATGTGTTCTCAGAGCAGGCACTGTTCTGAGTAGATAGATTTCAGATGCTTAAGAAGGGATCAAGAAGCCAAATTCTACAGGATTAATAAGCAGAATGAAGCATGCGTTGAATGCTTCATTTGAAGTTGAATTCCTCATTTGAAGAATCAGAGACAGAGAATGTCTTGGGTTGAAAGGGACCTTAAAAATCACCCAGTTCCAATCCCCTTGCTATGGGCAGGGACACCTTCCACCAGACCAGGTTACTCTGAACCCCATCCTACCTGATGCTAAACATTTCCAGGGACATGACACTGACAATTTCTCTGGGCAACCAGTTCCAGTGCCTCACCATCCTCACAGTAAAGAATTTCTTCCTAATATTTATATCTAAAACTATCTTCTCTCAGCTTGAAAACATTATTCTTTGTCCTGTCACTGCACATCCTTGTCAAAAATCTGCTTTCTAATAAGCTCTGTTTAGGCACTGGAAGGTGCTTTAAGGTTACCCCAAAGCTTTCTTTTCTCCAGGCTGAACACCCCTGAACACCCTGTCTCTCTCAGCCTTTCCTCACAGAAGAGGTGCTCCAGGCCTCTGATCATCTTCTTGGCTTTCATTTGGACTTGCTTCAGCAGGCCCACCTCCTTCCTGTGCTGAAGGCTCTGGCATTCAGGTGAGGTAGATCCTGCCTCAACCTGCTTCCAAATTTCTCTTGATGTAGCCCTGGACACAGATCCTTTTTTGCATTGCAAGCACAACTTGCCGCCCAGCCTTTAATCCACCACCTACCCTAAGGTCATCTCCTCAGGCCTGTTCTTGTATCTGGGATTGCCCCTACCCAGGTGCAGCATCTGATGCTTGGCTTTCTCGAGCTTGTGCAGGTCCATCTGGATGTTATTACAATCTTCAGGTGTCTCAACTGCATCACTCAGTTTGGTGCCATGTTCAGATTTACTGAGGGTACGCTCAATCCCTTCATCTATGTAATTAATAAAGATTTTAAATAGCACTTGTTCCAACATGAAACCCTGAGGGAGTTACTTATCACTATGTCCAGTGGAACTCTGAGCCATTGACCACCTACCCTCTGGATTTGACCATCCCACCAATTCCTTGTCCACCAAACAGCCCATCCATCAAATCCATCTCTTTCCAATTTAGAGGGAAAAATGTTGTGAGGTCTTACAGAAGCCCAGATAGATGACACCTGTAGCCATTCCCTTGTCCACTGATGTAGTCACTCCATCATAGAAGGCCACTTGGTCAGGCAAGATTTTGCCCTGATGAAGCTGTGCTGGGTGTCCCAAATCTTTAGAGTCCTTGTCCCCCATGTGCTTCAGCACAGCTTCTAGGAGGATCTGTCCCATTATCTTTCCAGGCACAGAGATGCAGCCAACACTTTGATAGTTTCAACGGTCCTCCTTTCTACTCTTTTTAGAAATGGGTGCAATATTTTTCCTTTTTCAAATCTCCATGGACTCCACCCTTTTGCTATGGATTTTGAAATATCATGGAAAATGGCTTGCAACTGCTTCAGACAATTCCCTCAGGATTCTGGGATATATCACACCCAGTCCCATAGATTTATGTATATTCAGGTTCCTAAGGCAGTAAGGAAACACTGCAGATTTCAGTCTTGAAGAAGAATCCAGATGTAAATTACTAGTCTTGCAAGCAAAGACGCTAAAATCTTTTTTAAAATGTAAAAGATGTATCTGTATAAAGATGGCATACTTGTGAAACTTCATAAAAATGCATCTTCTGGGGTACTTGAATGGAAGCAATAAAACCTCAGGTTTCTATTCAAAAGGACTCCAAAAAAGTGCTGAAAATGATACTATTCATATACATACACTGCCATATACAGGGAAAATAGACAAGACACTAGCTCCTCTTCCACAGTAGAAAGATAATTCATTATGAGATAATATATAATAATACATTATACTCATACAAGATAATTATAATAATTATAATAATATAAGACAATATATATTTAAATATACCTAAAAACCAGTGCTGTTTTCATAGACATTTTCTCTATTTTCTCCCTCTGTGTTAGTGAAATGCTTTCTGCAAACCACTGGTCTTTCTTCTTTCCCTAAAACTGGTATCTTCAGTGGAACAAACCCAAGACTACGTGAGTTATCTGCTTAGCTCTCTTTGAACTTGCTCTAGAGCTGTAGCAGCAGGTCATCATTTAAGGAGGCCTGTTCTTTGAAGACCTGCTAGTGACCCACTGTGTCTTGTGAGTGTGCAATGATGTCCAGAAGGTGCAATGATGTACAGTTTGCTCCTTTCCCTCTCTCTCTCTGG
Organism: Parus major; assembly: GCF_001522545.3. NCBI lineage: Eukaryota > Metazoa > Chordata > Aves > Passeriformes > Paridae > Parus > Parus major. The sequence goes on from NC_031769.1 coordinate 125,676,902, forward strand.
CAGTCAGGTACCTCAGGATGAAAAAGCGACATTTAAGGCACAATAAATTTCCCTGCTTCACATACCTTGAGTGGAATGGAGAAAGATTAAGAAATTACCCTAGCCTTGCTTTCACATTTTAGCTAGCAGAGGTAGTGTGGTCTCTTTGACACCTGGGGATGCAGGCTGAGTAATGTGTGGCTCTGGCAAAGGACTGCATCAGAGTAAAAGCAGGAAAAAACTGCAGTTCTTGGAAGATAAACTTTCTTTCCAGCTTATGCCAAAGTAGTTCAGCTATGTGCCACCCAAAGGCTTGTGACAAAGCCACTTTTACCTGTGCAATTAGCTGTGCTGACAGCAAGATCAGCTGAAAGCCTTGGCTCAGGCTTGATAGGGTTAGCTTAAGTACAGACACAACAAAAATGAAAAAGCTGCCTTGGCTGTGTACACTGATATCCTGAGACTTCTGCAGAAAGCAAGGACTTTCCATTACAGGTAGCCTAAAACAGTTTGTCTTCTCTTAAGCTTAATCTGGTAGCTGTGTGATTCCTTTACATTTAATCACTTTCAGTTGTACTTAGAGGCCTTGCTATACTCTTTTTTCCCCTTTAAAAGTTTGTCTGCTCACAAATTTAATAAAAATTGTGTTCTTTGAAATAGAATTGAGTGAATATTAAATGCTTATTCCTGGAAAATATGGTTGCTCATTAAATTTGACAGTCATTGCTTATGTGGTAAAGGCTATAAGTGCCAAGAAACTTTTGGCAGTTTTTGCCAGCTACAGGTCCATTATTTTAATTGTCTTTAACCTATAATCAATATTTGCTGCTTTCAATACAACTAGATGCATAGCTAAGCAATATGGAGGAGAAATATATAGTCCATTGCACCTTATATTCTGCTTTAATGTGTATGAGATGCAGCAAAATGCATCATCACAATAATCTTTCCATCATCAAAACTATTCCAGCTTCTTAGGCAATATGTCAAAGAGGAAACTAAAGCATGTGTCTCTTACTCAGAAAAAGTTGATGTGAATTTCTAGGTGAATTTCTGTTGTACCAGTGTAAACTTATAAAGATTAATTATAATTAGCTAGTAGTTAGCTAGTGGAATTTAAGTTGCAAATAATGAGATACTGCACACAGGACTGGGCTTCTTTCATTGACTGCTGTAAAACTGTGTGTGTTCCTAACAGAGGCTCCAGAGGAGTTACTGAAACCTGAAATGTGTATAATGGCAGCTTTTCTCTATTTTGGGGATCAGCTGTTAGGTAATACATCTGACAGCTGGGCAAAATGAAAGACTGGAGAATACCATGCATTTAGAGAATGGCACACCTTGTGGGAGTCATTCTTAGTGTTTCAAAGAAACCACACCTTCAATTACATTATGTTTCCTTTCTGATGGATATCCATTTCTCTTTTCCTTTTTAAATTTTTTTTTTTTTTTTTTAAGAAAAAAGGAAGCACAAATTGGAAATAAAACTACAATATGGAAAATAAATAGAGAGTTTTGATCCAAAATGTAAGATAGTCTTTATACAAGTTATATTTGAAAAGTATGGCTTGAAATTTTGAATTATCAACCTACCTTTAGCCAAGCATAAACTTCCATTACCTCTGTACAGATTATATCTAAATATGACATTTAGATCAGGCCCATTCATCCCCTGAATCATGATCTATGAACCTCATTTCAACAACTCTTAGCTAAATTGGTCAGAGCATGGTGCTAATGGTGCTAATAACACCAAAGTTGTGGTTTCAATCTCTGTATGGGCTATTTACATGACTTGGACTCTGTGACCTTCTTGGGTCCCCTCCACCTCAGAATATCCTGTGAATCTCTTGCTACTGAAAGGAAATAGTTCTTAGTAAAGTCTCAACTTCATCACAGTTAGAACAAGCGGTCCAACTGACTTTGGGGAAGAATTTCATCCCTAGAGTTTCCATCCAAACTTTCTTCAGAGAAATTATATAAGCAATGCACAGTTTAGACAAGTTTCATGCATAGAACACTATAGAAGCACTGTATCTTTCTCAGTGCTCAATTGCATTGAGGAAAAGAGGCTGGTTAGGTAAGTAAATACATAAAACTGTTTAGATGGCTGAAAGAGAAAAAACAATCAAGGACATGGAGGCACAGACACAGAAAAGATTGGTTTGTGTTCACTTAATATCCATTATTAAGGAATTACCACTACTAGGTAATTTCTAATTTTAAATTCTTTAAAATTAGAATTTCTTAAAATTTCTCAAAAGTAAGCATAACCTTTTTTTATGTTTTGTTTCTCATGTACACTGTGAGCTTACAAGAACACACAATTTGTAGCCTCCTGCTTGCTCTCCAGCCTGGCACAGATATCTGCTCTCAGCTGTTTGGCCAGCTGGCAGAGCACTTTTCTACATGGGACCACAGCCCCTCAAGAGACCCTGAGCCCATCTTTAAACTGTGGCTCCACTAGTGAGCCAACTTAATATTTTATGCTTATTAATAATGCATCTCAATGAATCATTACTCCTTTAAATTTTAAAACAGTTGGTTTAACATTTTTTATGTTTTTGTGCCATTGATGAATGACTCTCTTATTTATTCCAGCTACAGACATACTGGATTATAATAAAAAAGATGCTGGCTCTTAGCGGAGAAGAACAAGATTCTGAGGGGAGGTCAGACTGGTAATTTGTTAGAAGAAAAAGAGGGTGGAATAAAGCTGCACATAATCATTGTAAAAGCTGGAATTTGTAAAATGAAAGGAGATACTTCCTCCTGTTGATACCAAACCCCCATGCCAATATCAATGAGTTCCTCAAACTAAGAAGCAGAGATATTTGTAAGACAAAGAAATTATATCTGTTATGTTAAAGCATTATGCCAAAGGTAATGACAATAATACATCTGGTCAGCATCTGGCTGAACTTCAACACTTCTGAACATTCCTTACAAGCACCACATGAGTTACAAAGCCATTATATCTACAGGAGCACACCATAAGACACTATGAGTCATGTATTTTAAACGGTGCAACTCATAAATTAGCCATATGACAACCCAAAGCTCTTAGCTGCTATACCATAGCTAATACAAACAGCTGCTTCCTCTGAGGTAATAGTGTTTTTAAACTCTACCCCTTGGTGACACTTTCGATATCCAGTAAAACAATCTTTTACACAAGCCCCATGCATGAAAACAAAGGAGCAAGTCATTTGTAGAGCAGACACATAAGCTGAAAATGTCACGTGTAGGAAAATCACAGTATGTTAATTGTCCAGGCAACTAGCCAGTAATCAAAGCTTCTGGAAAGCAGTATGCTTGTCCCAGAATTATCTCTCAGCAGTTCTGGACAGACAGACAAATCTAGAAAAGGACCTTGTTTGGAATATGTATGTTTTAACTATTAGGAAAATAAATTCTAATTTCCCAGAAGCATAACTGATTATTAAAATATGAAGGATCATAGACAAATATTGGACTATATGCCAAGGACATGTATGCAAATACTTCAGGCAGAATTTAGACATATAAGTGCTTTTAGCAACCAAAATACAGGTTGCAAGTTTCTACATCAGCCCAAAAGCCTATATATATAATGGTTTCTAATAATTTTTCCAAGTCCAGCATTTTACAGTCTCCTTATCACAATTCCTCAGTTCCAGCTTGTCCCCCAGTCCCTGTATCTGTAGCATCCAATCCAGCATCCAGACAATCTCTAAATCATAAAAAGCATCCTTCCCAAAATGCTGTAAGATCTAGCCCTGGAAGAATATGACAACACAATAATCTTTGTGCTCATACACCCCAAATGTGACAGAGTAGCTCACACCAAGCTATTTTTTTCCTCCTGCCTTACTCTATTGAGGCATATGTCTGAAGGAACAGTCATTAACATTCTAAAATTTGTTCTCCTTCCTTGGGCCAAGCTTTTAATTTGAAGTTTATCCATTTCCTTAGATTCTGTAAGGAAAGAAAAAAATATTAAGTTTTGTTTAGCTAGGCAGAGCTCAGTATTTTGTAGTTACCATACTTATGCATTTTTCTCTTCAGGTTAAACTTCATTTTTTTAATGAAAAGTTTAACAAACAAACAAACAAACCAAAACACAAACAAACAAATCTGTAAAAAATTTTGCTTAGAATGTTTCAGTTAGCTGACATAATCTATGATATTAGAGTAACCTTATAATGTTCGTCTTCCTAAAAACTGTTTAAATGCTCTTTTACCTACCAATATTCTTTTAAAAGACAAATTGTTTAAGCCTGGTCCAAGCCACTTTTTATAATTATCTAGGCAGATAATTCTGAATATGTGATCCTGTGCCTCTGACCTGTTGCTTTTATAGTACTTTAAGAGCCCAGTCTCTGATGTGTTGGTGTGAGGCAGAAAGGATTCAGGAAAGGCACTTGGCCAGACAACATGACTTCCAGCTGAAACCCACAGCATCTCTCTGGGAGCCCTACGACAGCAGCTTTCAGAGCCACAGAATACATTTGACTGTAGACTTTTATTTCTATGCAAATGTTAAGTTCATTTGAAAAAATTGTTTAATATATTTGACTATAGGACAAGGCAGGTTTTTTTGTTGTTTCCCAGGAATAATGACAACTGTTTTACTCAATGCACAGATATCAGTGGAACAATGAGTTATAAGTCAGTTTAGAGGCTGAATAGATATCATAAATCACAGAATTCCAATTCAGGTAATTACTAAATCACAATAGATCTTGAACTTTGAATTAAATTAAAGTTGTTGCTATCCAATAAGTATCCAGATTATTATATATTTATAATCTGCAAATTACATCAACATCAAATAACATCACCAGTTGTATATCACTGAGTACTGGGTGAACAAAGCAGAAGTGCTTGGTAAGTACCAATAAAAGCTGAAAATTTAATAAAGTATTATTTGCTCCATAAAGAATAGAGAAATAGAAAAACAGGGTTTAGCCTGAATCACAACAGAGACAGTCTATAAGATATTTTAGGAACTAAATAGAAAGAAGATCTCCATTAGGTTGGAAAACTTGTGTCCTTTGTGTTATTTAATAATCCAGCACTGTTTCAGAAAGCTAAATGCTGAGACCCAAGCTAGCTGGAGACCACTTAGGCATTCTATATTGACTGAGAATCAGTTTCTGATGTCAGGTTCAGGTCTCTGCTAGACATATGTCTGTGCCTCTGACAACCATTTGTGGTCAGAGATCTTTCAGAAGCAGAAAGGAAAAGTGCAAACTCTGCCCAGGTGTCTTATAATTATATGCATTTGAAAACACCAAACCTGTAAAACAACAGCATACATTTAATGAATGGTAAAAAAAAGGAAACAGAGAAAGAGTACAGCACGAGGCCTTAAATGATGTTATGCAAATCCTGGTATGTGGGAAAAGTAAATTCCTACTAACTACATGAAAATTGTGCCTGAAGTTCTGTCACTGGGTGCACAGCATGTCAGGCTGCTCCACGTAAGGAATGAGTACCCTACAGCACATCAGCTCCTCCAATTACCCTGTATATTAATCTTATTTATATGTTATCTCACTCTCCTAAAAACAAGTTAAGAGTTCCAGCAGATACCCAAAGCCAGGTGGACACTTTCATAACATGTAATAAAAAAAATAAAAAAAAAATGCAGTCTGGTGTAATGATTAAATTAGTCACATTATTTCTTTGGAAGCTCTGAAACCCTCATACATGTACCATCCTGCCCAATGTGCTGGAGTGGAGTATGATAATGAGCAACACCTCAGACATTCTTTCTTTGAAGACCAAATATTCTCAATTTCAGTTAAAAAATGAACTCTATAAGATTTGCAAAAAGACTAAAGACCCTTCCATAATCCTCTTGGGATCTTTTCCATCTCCTCTTATTTTGTGTTCTGATACATGTACATGACTTATATCTCAGTCCTAAATCCACTGGGTTTTGTTTTCCTTAGGTAAAACTGATCTGAGTCAAGCAAGCTGTGTATTTGTATTCTCCAGCCGTATTCTGGATGTTATGGTAGTTAAATCATCTGTTATTGATATTCATGCACTCGGGTTTTTTATGGCCCCAAAAGAATTTATTTACATTACAATGACTGCTGTAATAAGTATCCAGCCCAAAAGACCAAATGTCTCGTGGCTGTTTCTTGCATATAGAATATAATTCCAGTATGGATTTTCTATAACATGTCCATTAATTAACAGCAAATTACTATGCAGCACCTATATAAGAGAGGATGAATATCTCATAAATTCTATTTTATTATTGTTATTACACTGAATGTTAAATGAATCTAGAAATATAGGACCTTTTAAGTGTCAGCAGATGTCTTTGATCAGTGTTTATCCTTTTTGGTACAATTTAATGAGAGATCATATGTTAATATGCAGCTGGAGAAAACTACCTTTCAGACACAACAAGCCTGAGAAGAGTTTCCAGCTGCCATTGCATATACCAGACCTGTAATTACCAATCATCACAGAATAAATTTTAAAAAGCAAGTCACTTACACTAGAATTCATACAAAGTGACTTTAGGCTTAAACTTAACACAATGAGATGAATCTGCTCTTATTTGATTACAACTGATGTGCTTTTTTTAGTCTGCTACTAACCAAAGTTATTCCCCTCAGTTTGTGCTCAATCTTTTCAGCAATACATTTCAAAAGAATCATAAATATATAAGTCTTAAAACTCCCTCCTGATCCTCCATATGGACATTAAAATATTACTCTCTAGGAAAGTTCGCAATGACTTTCCAAAATCTATTAGGCCTTCATTATCTCAATTAAGTAAGGGCTCCAATGAGTCTCCCTGAAGGAATGTTTTTGCAATTCTGATTTCTGTGCATGGGATGTTGCTTGATTTTGAGTGGTTTCAGATAATTGCTTGGGTTGTCAATTTGAATCACTGGAGTCCAGTGTGACGCCAAGATGATTTTTTTGCCTTTTATATACATTTATATATACCTTTTAATGTATCCTCAGCACTCGTAGCAGGCATACTTGTAATTCCTAAATTAGTACTAGCATAGTCCTAGTATCCTGTTGGGCCAGGAGACCAAACATCTTAAAGGCCTCAAACTTGGAGGCCTGAAAGCCCCACGCTACCTTAAAAAACCAAGGTCCTCTCTAGAATATATCCTGAAAATGAAAGATTTGGCCCATCCAGGGGGGAATTCCTCTGGATGGGAAGATATCACGCTATTCATTCAAGCCTCTCATAGGGGCTATAATATTAGATACGCTAATTTGTAAGGTCTATAAAATTGTATACGCAATCCGTTATGTGTGTGCTTTTTGATGCATTCCACCTCGGTGAAGTGGTGCACCACAAAGATCCTTATTAAATACTGAGGTGAAAACCCTTTATCCCTTAACCATGTCTGGCTCTTCGTTTTTAAGACATCAAGTCTTAAAGGCATCAAGTCAAAAGGCATCAAGTTCCATATTGTACTTGTGAGAAGACCTGTGGCATTATCTTTGGACTGTGCCTATAACGACCAAACTCTATAAATAACATACCGGGTTTTATAAGCTGTAGAAACTTATTATCAATTGACAATAGTATGCACACACTCAAGTAGACTGTAAAAATTAAATTCTAGCCAATAATTAAAAAAATATTTCCCTCTGAAGAATATCTGAGTCAATTCAGAGAACAAAACATTCTATGTACTAGGTCCTCCTGAAACTGGGAACCCTGCAATACATGAAGTCCACATGTGAGCCACTATATTTAACTTAAACTCTTCTTTTTCCCCATTTATAATGTGTATTTTTACTTTTGAAATGAAGATGTGTAACTGTTAGTCATGAGGGTCTGTGTTATATCTGAATTTTTGTTGGGCACAGCTTCTTATGAATTGACATAACCCTTATTTGATGTCTTGAGTCACTTGATAAATAGTATACTTAGGAAATGTTACCACCCAAGAACACTGCCTATTTTGTCAAATTTCCTGCTGCATTTCTGAATTTTACTTGATTGGTTCCAAGGATCAGCATGCATCTATTTTGAGCCAGTATTAAAACAATTCACACAATAATGGGCTACCCTTTGCATCATTTTTTGAGGCAAGTATCCTTTGTCAAAATGGCTTTTTGCTGCTTTATCCAGGTTGATGGCAAAGAACTTCAATGGAAAGATTTATTCAAGATTATCCTGAGTAAAACAGATTTCATTCACTCCTGGAAGTACAATTCATATGATTTGTTGCCTACATTTTCCACTTTTGAAGTCTTTTACTACCAGGTGGGCTGGTTTTATAAAGAAGGAAACGGTTTTGGATAGTTCATAATGTTCTACAGATAATCTCAGACCCTTGTTAGAAGCAAAATCAGAACAGGAGAGCCGAGTCTGTGAGAAAAAAAAAATCTACTAACTTTAAAATCTAGACAGGTGGTCGAATCCCACATGACACATTAATTATTTTCTGCAAATATCTGTTCTGAGTAAAGAACAGACCTTGCAAGTGAAGGAAGACATGCATTTGAATATTAATCTCAAGTAAAGCAAATTTTCTTTCATAAAAGGATGGAAGGGGAAGGAAGGAGGGAAGGAGGGAAGGAGGGAAGGCGGGAAGGCGGGAAGGCGGGAAGGCAGGCAGGAAGGCAGGAAGGCAGGCAGGAAGGCAGGAAGGGAGGCAGGAAGGGAGGCAGGAAGGGAGGCAGGCAGGCAGGAAGGCAGGCAGGAAGGAAGGAAGGCAGGAAGGCAGGCAGGCAGGAAGGAAGGCAGGAAGGCAGGAAGGCAGGAAGGCAGGCAGGAAGGCAGGAAGGAAGGCAGGAAGGAAGGCAGGAAGGAAGGCAGGAAGGCAGGGCCTATGAGTGCTCATCAGGAACTGTGAAACCAGCTCATAGCAAGTAGTAGCTTTTTTGAAAGACACAGTTCAAGAATTCATTATGGTGTTTCAATGACAGAGATTGTAATACTGAAACCCTTTACCAATGGAGGAAAATGTGCAGGCTGAATACTACAAATTTAATCCATTCCTATGCTAGCTTGAACTGCACTGCAATGCACTTGGGTATTGAACACCAAACAGGATTTTTCCTGGCATTGAAAGTGACAACAAAACAATATACCTGTATGTATTTAAGTGTCACTGCAACTGATAGTCAAAGGAACTGGGAGTATATATACACAATCATTTTAGATGACTGATTTTTAACCCTGAGGTAGATGGACTGCTTCTAGACCATCAATGACAGGTCACTCTATCTTTCTGAGACAATTTTGCTGTACTAGAGTTTATTGTCTTTACTGGAAAATATTTAAATGTCTATGAATAATATTAAAAGAAGCCCTAGAAATAAGTGCTTTAAATTTTTGCTCTTCTAGGAACATAAAAATGCAATCTCTGTGGGCAGTTCAAGAAAAATAATTAAAGATCAAATTAAAGAAGAAAAAAGTTGGAGTGCAAAATCAGCAAGCTAAGTTTTAAAAATAATTCTGAAGAGTATGAAAAACGAATTTAGAGCATCATTGCCAGGTAGAAGAAAGGACAACAAATGTCACAGGTAAGGCTGAAGATGAGTTTCTTTTCTTTGATCTTCACTAGAAAGGTTAACTGTGATCAGAATTTTAAGAATTAATTTTAATGAAGAGGTAGGTATTCAAGCCAGAAGAAGAGAAGGACAAGTTAAATAACAGTAAAATAAGATCAATGTGTTCAAATTATCAAGGGTTGACAGAATCCATCAGAGAACTAGCCAAAGCAATTTCTGAGCCAAAGTCAATTATATTTGAAAATTTGTGGAAGACCAGTATGGTCCCAGATGAGCACAATAAATGTAAAATCTATCCTTTAAAAGGGAAAATGAGAACTCAGAGAATTAAAGATGAGTTAACATAACTTTTGTCCACTGAAAAGTTTTAGAAAAAATATTTGCAATCGCACATCTAGAAGATAGCATGGCAATATAAAAAACTAACATGGTTTTTCCACAACAGATAAATACAAATTCATCCCCTGATAGGGAAAATGGGCTAGCGTGTAGGGAGAAACATGATTTAGCATACCTAATGATTTAGCGTGCCTTTTGGTACACAAATACTTTCCTATAATATTTTTCTAATCAAGAGGAGAATTTTTGGTTTAGGTGCTATTGGGAGCACCTAATAGCTGGTTGGGAGGCTACCCTTTAAAGTGCTGTTGGTATTTTTCTATCACTATTATGGGCACGTCAAAGAAGAATTCTCCAGGAGTTTATCCAGAACTTGACTACTACCAGGAGCCAAGGCCACTATTTTCAGTAATGGAGGAGGAACTGGGCAATACACTTGCAAAATATACAGCTGTCATAGAAATGTGGAAGACTGCAAAAATGTTCTAAGAATACCAGAGGATCTTAACACTCTACAGTCCAATAGTGACAAAATTTTAATTGAGGTAAATGCCTTTATGGAAGGGGAACAGACTGGACAGTTCAGTCACCCATTCAAGCAATAGTGCTGCAGGACATGATCTGAAGTATTCTCATGGTTCTGTCAGGAAAAAAAAGAGCTGATTAGATAACAGAGTGTACCCAGTTATTGTGACATAAGCACTGTGGGATTCATTTGGGATGTACTGTAGAAGTGATTCTTGTATTGGAAGAATGCAATAAAAGACAAGAACCACTTATTCTGTACTAGTGATATTTTAGATAGAATTTGAGTTCAGTTTTCATTACCTCTGTCTATAATAAAAATAATGAAATAAAGGAGAGTCTGAAAAATAGCGAGAATGCTAAAACAATTTGCATTGTGGCAAATGTGGCACATTGGAAAGCTGTTAGTAGTATTGAATGTATTTCATCTAGACAAAAGGATACATCAGTTCTACATAAATTATAAAAATTTGTTACTAACAGGATAGTAATCAATCTCTGTCCATAAAAGATGAACAATAAGAAAACTGCTCAATAAATTAACAGCAACAAAGAGTGAAGTTGTACTTAATAAAAATCTTTCAAAAAGTAACTCTGGAAGTGTCTGTCTAGGAGCATCAAGCAACATCTACATGAACTCTTACTCTTTGTGACTTAAAATTAGTAAATACCTGGAAAAATTTGATTCCTAGTTCTCCAGGACTAGTACAAGCAGAATCAAGTGTGACGTCATTCATTCAGTCAGAGAAAAAGGAGTCTGGCCCTGAGTGGTCCTTTGTGAATTGCCCTGTAAAAGGCATTTTAAAAGCACACAAATAGTTTTTGGATCTTCATTGCAGTAAATATTCTCCACTGGGGTTCTCAGAAAGTGAAATAGTGTTGACTCAATTAAACAATCTTCTGTTTCAAGAGACCTTAGTGGTTTCCAAATTATTGAGTATGATCTTGCTTTGCTGTTATAAATAGACAAAAATCCATTACAGCTGGTTTTCCTTCTGTTTATTTTCCCTCATTAGATAAGTTTCATTCTAAATGCTTCATAATTCATCAAAGGTGAATTTTTGTCTGCTGCAAATATGTTACTGTCTGTGTGAGACAAAAAGCAAATTACACTTCATACAGTTCACTCCCAATCAACTTAATCAGGATAATCTTCAAAAGAAGGAAAATTGTGACAATTCTAGTCTGAGAAGCGATTTTGCTCCAACTGTTTATAACACCAAATGCCAGTTTCTGACGGGCAGTTAGTTATTGCTGCCAGGACTTAATTTTTCTTGGGAATTATTTTGAGCATTTTGCATCAGATGCTGAAAGCACACAATTTTGAATACAGCAATGTACATGCTAAGTAGTTTCTTTAACCTATATTGCACTATGAACTGGACATGACAGCTGCTGAACCTTTCCAGTGGAGTCACAAGAGAGCTGTGAAGAAATTCTAAGGATATAGTGGAGTGGAAGGCAAGCAGTGACTGAGAGTGGTGCTGATACAGAAGTCATGATGGATATTAAACAGGTGTACAAGTGTACATTTATGTCTCTTTCAGATTCCACAAGAAGCACTAGCTCAGAACAATTGCAGTTATGAAGATTTTTCTTAGTCTAAACAGTAGCTGGTCAGTGCATGCAGCTGAAAAAATTGTACAATGGAGAGAAGGAACAATTTTGGAAATAAATTTTTTACCTTTAGAGGAATTCAAGAGCAATGAATAAAAAAACCCCATAAATTATCTAAGGAACAGAGTTAAAATTGTTTCATTCAGTTTATACTGGCACAAACTGTAAAGCTATCAAATAAGTACTTCTATTTATTAATTCTGAGTTAGATTTGATATTATACTAAGTGCTGTAGGAAGCACAATTCCTAAAAGCCTGCATCGAATCTGCCAATTTTCCTTCTGTCCCCCCTCTTAAAAAAGGGCAGTGAAATCTCACTGCTTGAAGTCTTTCCCAAGACCCCAGGAAATCACTGAGACAGTTATGTGATACTTACATCCATCTCCAGTTACAATGAGTTACCTCAGAAGAGGCAGTGGATTTCTGAATGGAGTTTGCAGTGGTTATCCTTCCTCCAGCAGAATATGCATTAGGATGCCTGCTTAGCTGGAGGGAGAATAGTTATTTCCTGCTAATGATTATTGCACATGCTCCTGTTTTGACAGAACAAGCTCACCAATTTCTGACAAGCAAACTTAAATGTCAATGTGCAATTTCCTATGCTAAGCTCTTGCCTGAGCACAATCCTTAATACCCCAAACCTGATGAAGAAACAAGGAGGATCTGTGCAAACTGCCAGCAGAGCCCTGCAGCTGTTCTTGTCTGATTATCCTACTTTGGCATCAGCCCATTTTTACAAATTTCAACCCTCCTGTGATGTGCAGTGCACCGTGCAGATCTGGCTGCTCTTGAGTGGCCAGTCTGAGCAGGATGTGACCAACCTACAGCTCACATGGTTCTCAAAATCGATGGAAGTCAGGCTGCATCTGGTTTATTCTGGATGCCACTGTTCCAGCAGAAATACAGTACATCCCTAATGAATCCCACAGTGCTTATCTCACAATAACTGGGCACACCACTCAGTTATCTGATCAGCAAACCCCAAGTACAGATCCAAAATAGAGGTATATTCTGTCTTCTTAACTCTATGGAAAGATAGCACACTTGAATGATAGTTTTAATTAAATTACATTAATTTAATAAGACTGGGCAGTTTCAGGGAAGGAAAAGCTTTCTCTGAAGCTTTTAAAATGTTTTCATTCATTTTTTTTCCTGAAGAATGTGTTTAGCTGCACTACATCCTAAAGTAACCTAGTTTCTAAAGCTGTCAATCTAGTAAAATTCATTTTTTTACCATTGATACTATGACATTTGATGGAAGCAGGTTGTAATCAAGTTGTTAATGTAGATGAAGTACAATTTTGATTTTTAACAATTAAAATCTAGCAACAGTTATGTGACATGTATTTCTGGACACTGTTTTACCTATATTACTGTTAACATTCTTTCCTGCATATAGTTATCTTTTACAAAGGTTTCATGACAAACTTAAAAGAAAAAAATTAGGAACCAACTATAGGGGGGAAAAAAAAGTTTGTTAAAGTTTTGATTCCAAAAATAAAAGAACTATAAAATGTTGGTTTGTTTGGGTTTTTTTCCACAAGAGTTTTAACTGTTGAGAAGAAAATCAACAAACTGGACAAAAACCATGAAGATAATTAAGGGTCTACAACATTTTTCATAGGAGGAGGGTCTGGGACATCTAGCACTGTTCAGGATGAAGAAGAGAAGGATTCAGGCTATCTTATAAATGTGTACACATATCTGATTTCAAGGAATGGCGAGTGAGCCCATGGTGTAAAATGCTTGCAGTAAAAATTGTTGGAACAGATTTCCCAGAGGGCTTATGGAGTCTCTGTTCATGGGGATATTCAAATCCAGCTGGATATGGCCCTGAGTAGCCTGCATTAGGCAGCTCTGCTTGAGCAGTGACAAGTCATAGCACAAGATCCCAAGACATTTCTTCCAATCTAAAGAGTTCTGTGATTCTGTGATTCAAGTACAAGTCATAAAAACTGCAAGTAAAGGATTCATGGCTCTTCCCTGGGAAGACTGGATAACTACTGCAGAAGATATCCTACTGACATACTATAGAGTGGCAAGGAAATGATTAAACAGAAATACCAGAGTCAAGAAAGAGGAGTAATTGCTTCAAAGTTCTGGAGGAATCTGACAGTTCTAGCAATAAGGGAATTTACAAAGATAGGAGCAAATAAACGTGGTTTCAGTCAAGTCAAAAAATGTGCTTTAGAATCATAGAATCATTAAAGTTAGAAAAGATCTCCAAGATCATAAAGTACAACTGTTGATGGAATACCACCATGCTCACTCAACTGTATGACAAAGTGCCACATCTACTAATTTTTTGAACTTCCATGGATAGTGACTCTATCACTTCCCTGGGAAGGCTGTTCCAATGCTTAACCACTTTTTCAGTGGAAAGAAATTTTTCTGATATCCAACCTGAACCTTCCTGGTGCAACTTGAGGCCATTTTTCCTTGTTCTATTGCTAGTTGCCTGGGAGAAGATTGCCTTTAGACTACATCAGCTGTAGATATGACCTGTAAGAGTTCACCTAATGTCAAGAAATTAAAAATTATTAATAATTCATTAGTTAAAATTTTGAAGGGTTTTTATCTGAGTGCTAAAACCTTTCTTTAAAGTCAGTGAGCAGTGAAATATTTCAGGTCTACTTGCAAGCAGAAACAGTAGAACTGATACATACAATATTCACTAACAATAATGTGATGTCTTCTGCATAAAATTGATATATTTGTAGTTTGCATGCTATTGATTAGCTTTTTAGATCATCCAATTAATAGAAAGAGAAAATACTGCATTGTGCAGCCATGCACTAGCTGGGCTAACGATGGATCACTAACAATCTAAACAGGAAGAATTATATTACTGAGAAAGACTGCAGTAGTTTAAAAACAAAAAATTATTCAAGTTTAGAAAACTCTTATAGATCTTTTATAAGCTGGCCAAAAGGTCTGACCCTCACCTTTATTAGTAACACAGAGATAAATATAAAATCAAAAGAATCAAGGTAATCATGTAGAGGAAATTTTTGCTGAAGAACAAATGAACATATTTAAAGAACTAGAGACTGGTAAATTCTCTTGATAAATTCGAGGTTTTATTGATTTCAAACTTAAAATATTCCACTCCACTGAGAATCTTCTACTGAAAATTTAGGGCTCTTTTTCTAATAGGCTAGCAGTGTTCATCACATGGAAGTCATGAAAAGAGCATGGAAAAGGAATGAAGAAATATGACAAAGAAAATGGTTCTGCTGGCAGGGACGAAAGTAGGACAATTAAATTTGCTGTATCAGACCAACCAGGATGCTCATCTGAAAACACAGAGAACTTAAAGTAAATAAAGGAAATAGAGAGGGGGTATGTTGGGAACATATTCTGACTGTACAGATAAGCTTTATTTTCTCCTGGTAGTTTGCATTGCCTGTTTGCTCTTCCTCTCACTGTAATAGAATTATATATTTGGGAATTGCTTTAAAGTCAAGGGCAGTAATGGGCCTTCAGAGGCATGGAGAAACTGTCTGGTAAAGAGCTTAGGATGTGCTACAATGATTCTCTCCATTAGACTTTTATTTAATCATGAGAACTGATGTTATCTCCAAAAAGTTAAGTAAATTCAGTCTTACAGCAGAAATATTAACCAGAAAAAAGTGTCCATTTTAATTATTCAATTTCTTCTTCATGCTTCCTCCTGCCTGATTGCCTATGTGGCAATATTTTGTAAAATGCCTATATATTATATTTTAACTTAAAAGTGACCAATTTTATGGACTTTTGGCATGGGACTGTAGGATTTGTTTGTAATTTTGGGTGTATTGTAGCGAAGTAGGATGATGTTTGCCAACAATAGAAACATGACACTTGTCAAAGGAGCTAATTCTAAGTAGGATAAATGGAAGCTGGCCTAATACCAGTAAAGGATGTGTAGGATATACACTGAGAAAATTTTCTCACTGTGTGACCCAAAAAGTATTTGGACAGGACAGGATATTCATAGAGTAATACCTGGGGTTTATTATCTATTGAAATTCAGAAGAGATTATCAAAATTTGAATTGAAGAAATTGAGTAGTTAATAGCTTGCTTTCATTTTATCTTTTCATGATTTCTATGAAGATAGAGACTGATGAGACAAGTTAGATATTCACATACCCTCTCTGCTGCTACAGCACTGCACTGTGCACTGTGCTGCAGGTGCTTGTTCCCATACCTGAGCTTCATGGTTCTTGATATGGGCTTTCCAAGGGACAGCATTCCTGGAAATTCCAATTTTGAGCATCACTTCAAGAATATCGGATGAAAGATGGACACATGCTGATGTAATGAGAAGGATTCACATAAATATACTTGGTGTCAGTGTGCTGTGTGGGATGGGGTCTCCCTGGGGACCAACAGTTGCCAGGTGGCAGGGCAGGGCCAAGCAAACCATTCCATTCCACTGGTCCAGCCAAGGTGCAGGACAACCAGGGCACAGCCCCAACCTCAGGGATCAGGCACCTCCCAGGGGACGGGGTGGCATAGTGCTGGCCTGGATTGTTTGTCTGTGTGGAGAACTAGAGGCTTGAGATCACCTGAAGCTGCAATTATCTGAATTACAAGTGCCTTTAATTACAGAAACAGTTTTATCAGCTAACTGATAAATAATTATAATCATGCTATTTATTGGGTTTTTCTGAAAATTATTGTACAAAGTAAATGGAAACTGGATGGGACAAACATAAGAGAAAATCACTTCTTACAAAGCTTCCTTTCTGCCAACAACTCATCTGCTGTTATGGTGAAAAATCATTAGTAGGCATTGCTTTAATAAAATTCATAATATACATGCTGCAGAAATAATTTCTTGGTAAACAAATTGAGGTAAAGAACCCAATTCTAGTGAGTATGACAGTTTCCCATCTATATTTTTATATGATATACACTGGCTGATCAATGCTCCTGGATGAAATCTCACCAATGAAAAAAAAAAAAGGAAAGATAACTCATAAATAGAATTGCTAAAATGAAAGAGAGTAGCTTTAGACTAGATTTTAGCAAGAAAGTCTGTACTCTGAGGGTGGTGAGACACTGGAACAGGTTTTCCAGAAAAGCTGCAGATGTTCCATTCATGGAAGTATTCAAGGCCAGGTTGGAAGGGACTTGGAATAACCTGGTCTAATAGAAGGTATCTGTGCCCAAGGCTTTGGGTCTCAGCACAGAATAATCAAAAAGGTCCCTTCCAACTCAAGCCAGTCCATGATTTTGTGATAAATGACAGCTGCTGTTTCTTTGTAGAAAAAGGAAGAGCAGAACAGCAAACCTATGTTATCTATATGTGTGTATGTGTATATATATTTATGTATGTATATGTATGTATGTATGTTTATACTTTCTTGAAAAATTAAAAAAAAATATAGAAAGCAGATGCTTTTCTAAGCCAAATCTTTATGTTCTTGGAGGCTCTATTATGTTTAACATTCATCTTGGTTTTGTTTGTTCTCCTTGTTCAAATGTATGTTATGATATCTCTCAGTAACTCTAGTCAAATATCAGACCTTTATTATTTTATCTTATACAAAGACTATTGGTAAACAGCACATACTTTGTTCCAGAGATGTAAGTGCTCAGAAACTTCAGCCTAGGGCCTCGTTTACATAAGAAAGGTAGTTTCAGTACAAATCAATATGCATCAGCTTTATCTGAATAATCTGTTTTATATTCACATTTAGATCGCATTTTCCAACTTTATCTTGACTTTTAGTTTCTGCTTTAAAAGGGAAAAAAAAATCTATACCCTTACTTCAAAATCAGTAATTCACTGTAAGATTTGAGTTGATGCATCTCTACATAGAGTGGAAACAAGGAGAGGTAGCCTGGGAGGAATACAGAGAAGTTGTCTGAGCAACCAGGGATGAGGTGAGGAATGCTGAAGCCCTGGCAGAATTACCAAGGATGCCAAGGATAACAAGAAAAGTTACTCTCGGTATGTCTGCAATAAAAAAGACTTGGGAAAGTGTGGGATCTCCCCAGAAGGAGACCACAGGACATGGAGAAGGCTGGAGTACTCAAAGACTTTTTTTGCTTTGTCTTCACCTGCAAGTGGATGGAGCTTTGAGCAGCCTGGTCTAGTGGAAGGTGTCCCTGCCCATGGCAGGGGTTTGGAACTAGATGAACTTTAAA
This sequence comes from Parus major, assembly GCF_001522545.3. Lineage (NCBI taxonomy): Eukaryota > Metazoa > Chordata > Aves > Passeriformes > Paridae > Parus > Parus major. The sequence goes on from NC_031769.1 coordinate 125,694,996, forward strand.
GTTCCTTGCAACCCAAACCATTCTATGATTCAATTTTGAATAAACACTTAAAAACTTTTCTCACCATACTCCCAATTAAAATTGCTAATTTCTTGTTCTCTCATGTCTCATTTTTATCCTTACAGTGAAATTCTGTCCTGCTTATGTGCACAGTAAGCTCAAGGATATTAAAGGTCTTTTCCAAACGAAATGATTCCCAGGTTTTATGATCCAATCTAACTTGATAGCAAGTTTATAGACTCTGTGTTTGCTTGTGTATTGATATTATGCTTTTATGAGCAGCCTTGTCAAGAAATCCTGAAGTATCTTGCCTCGTAAGACAGAGCAAGTTCAGTTTCATGTTACCTCTTGCCATTGAATTGTCCACACCTATTTTTAACAGATAAATGAAGAAGAAATGTATTTCCTGGGACTCATGATGGTACAGCCACGAGAGAACTTTAAAGGCAAACATCAGCCTTTCAGTCTTATTTCCAACATCTTCCATATGAAGATGTTTCCAAAACACAAAAATTTGCAAAAAGTGTTGCAACAAGACAACTGTACTATACATTTGGATCAGAAGGACTGATGGGACTGACTCCATGGTCTCAAAATGCAGCCTATTCCAAAATGTTTCTTATAATTCAGAATGATAAAAACTGCTAAATCCTCACTTTCTAGCAACAGAGCATTGACTCCAGATACGCACTTGAGAACATGGTGCCTTGATTGTGAATTAAAATCAATCAGAAAAAAACCCCACAACTTTGAGCAACATATTTCAGAAAATAAACTGCTTAAATCCCATTACAGCAAACACTGTTGAACATATTAAAGAAAAAACTTTATTTAACATTTCCTTGTGTGTTCAAGAATGACATATAAGACAGACTGCTGAGGCAGATGAAGCAGATACAGCTGCCTCAAGGGCCGGAGGGTGAAGTAACCTAAACCATATATTATCTTTTAAGAATAAAAAAAAAAACATTAAAAGCAAATACTCTCTTTTAGCTTACCTTTAATTTCTGTGAGACACTACAGTTGTCATGACTGAGCTGGGATTTAAATAAGAAGATGGTAGTTCTAAACATTTTCATCTAAAGTGTTGTATCCAACAAATTGGATATTTTTTAGTTCAAGATGCTAATTTTAATGTTTAAAGTTATAAATTGTTTCAGATGTAGTGACAGGAGGACAGTTACCTTGCCATACTATTCAGCATTGACAACAAAGATCAATGCAATGTCTAAATCCCTGTGGAAGAAAGGGAGCTACTGGCAGATTTTTCCATCTTCCATCCATGGGCTGCCATGCTTATTCTCTTTACTGTAATGATAAATAATTATTATAAGGTTTATTTGAGGTAGAATGCACCCACAATATTCTAAGTGTTTACAAATTAAGGGAAAAAGATAATATCTGTCCTGAAAAACTTATAGGGGGTGCCGTTTGTGACAGGAAAGATTCATATTGGTTAGGTAATAAAGTGGTGGTTTGCCATGGTTTGGGGAAGACAGCTTCTTTATGAGCCTGCAACAAGCATTTACATATAGAGAAACTCAGAAAGATGGAGCTGGTAAGAAAATGAACATGTTAGAATATAAAAAAGCTTCTGGTTTAATATGCAGATGTTTTCCACAGTGGAAATAAACTAAGTTCCTTCCATTTATGTAGTCTACTTTGTCAACAAGTACATTCTTAGAAAGCAAGTACAAGGAAATCAACATCACATCCCTTCCTCTCCCTGTTCCTTCTAGGTTTCAGGAATGTCAGAGAAAACCTTCCAGATGGAGCATCTGCTGAGACCACCATTTCTCTGGTCCTTGTATGGAGCTCACATATGTGAATATTTGTATTCTTTCCCTCCCCCAAGTCCTTCCACTGCACAAATTTGATTGCCAGGGACAATCCTAAACTTAATTGTAAAGTTTGTTATTTTAAGTCTTATATAACTTGGCAGTTTTTCCTGAATCTTGTCAGTTCTCTTTTTGATTATTTACATATGGACCTAATAAATGCTATAGATAGTTGGGACTGGATCTGAAACTATATGCACTATAGTTGGAATCCACAGCATGCCACAGAAAGCTGCATGTGGTGCAAGAAAACACACCTCATTTCTCTTCATACATTTTCTTCTCTAAAATACTGTCTCCTTGGATTTAAAAAAAAAAAAAAAAAAGTTTTAATTATACTGTCAGATCACTCAAATAAAATGCCAACTTTGTATCAACTTACTTAGTCAATACATACCAGCATTTAAAAAAAAATTCGTCTCAGTTTGTTTGGATCATGGTGCTAATAACACCAAGGTTGTGGGTTCAATCCTTGTATAGGCCATTTATTTTAGAGCTGGACTCAATGATCCTTGTGGGTCCTTTCCAAATCAGAGTATTCTGTGAATCTGTGAATTCTACCTAACTTACGTAGAAAAAAATTTTCTTATAGAGGAGGCAAAATTTCAGCATAATGACTTGAAGAAGTACAATCAGATCCTAAAGTCTAGAAAGTGTTTCTTTTTACCTGCTGTTTTCGAGGTGTCTAAAAAGAGACAAATTCAAACAGTATTTAATAAACAAAATGTATTTTCTTTAAAGACACAGAATCAAGAATAAAAATGTATATTCAATATCCTAAAGCATGCATCTTTGTTCTGCTGCTGCTTATGAAATTCACAGACTTCAGTTTTTCGTTCACTCTTTTTGCAATGCTCTCAACAAACATGAAGAAAATTATTCTTTTTTGCCATTATTCACATGAAGACAGAAACTCTCTGGATCACAGAAAGATCATTATTATCTTTTAAAAAATATTTCAGCATGAGTTTTTTTGCTTTCACATGTTCATTTTGAACATCATTCGTGTCCAGCACAATTCTAGATACACATGCAAATTCACTGGAATATTTAGGGATAAGAAACTGCGCTCTATACTCTTTAGAGGATAACAAAATATACAGCTTGATTGGTCAAGAATGTAAGCAGATCAGGAAAGTGATGTGAATAATTAGATCTATAACTATATCCTACTCTAGCATTTTCCTCACAAGTACTTTGTGCTTTAGAGGTAAAGTAGCCTGGACTAAAAAAACTTGAGAGTTCCAGTACCAAGCTAGAAGCTGAGCTCATAGTTCAGAGACATGTTATTTCATTTGCATTTTACTGTGTATTTTTTGGGTTTTCCTTCTATTCTGGTCTTAATCACCTTACCTACTCCAGGTCTTACTCTAAAATCATATTCCCAAACATGCTTAATAAAAATTTTTGGACTGATACAGATTTTTTTCTGTTTATAGCTGAATTAAATTTTAATATTAACTTTGATTCCAAGTTACCTATTGTCTCTACCTACTCATATACTGGTTGTCAATATATGAGATCAAAAATGTAATGGAGGCTTGTAATACATTAATCATGACTTATATTATTCATTTACACTCCTAGTCATGAAAAGATTTATTTTGAAACTTTACAATCAGGTTAAAATTTCTCAATTTCTTCCTTGAGGAAGAAAGTTTAAATCTTGGTATTCAGTTTTGTATTTTACTACTTACTGAGTTAAATGAAATATAGTAAAACCTTAACCTGAAAGAGCGATAGTAAATCAAGTACTGCTATATATCTAACAATTGTACTGGAAAAAAAGAAACAGGAAATTTTTTTCAGGAATAAAATCCAAAAATCTGTGTCTAAATTTTTTCCATGTACAAATTTAATTTTTTATAGACCTAAATGAATGGATTAAAGGTAAATAAATCATAGACATAATTTTTGGCCCATATACTTTTTAACTTTTGCAAGACTTGAAGAGCAGAGGGAAAAGGACATAGCTCTAGGAAAGTCTAAATAAGTCAATTTTCTTTTCATTCCCTTCAGAGGCCCTGTGGTGTTCTGCACTATATGCAGATCTATGCTAAAATACTGATATTCATTCTTGTTTTCGACTCTTTTATGACACATCAATTGAAATTATATATTCTGCTTGACAAGGGAACCACTTTGCTTAATCCAGAAATCTCAATGTTGGAAAAAAACAAGCACATTTCAGTGTCATCAAAGGAGATTTCCATAGATGTATTTAATTGTTACTCTCCAACCTCTGGGCAGGAGACATCTTCCTCTAAAGTTATGATATTTATGATATTGACGATATAGCTAAGTCAGGGATCCTGAAGACTAGATTGACAGAGAAAAGCAGGACACAAAAGGATGCACAAGCAAAGCCATTCTGGCTATCAGATTTCAAAGTCCTAATTTCCCTGAGACCCTTTTGGGTCTGATACAAATGATGGTAACCAAAACCATCCCTGGGCATGGCAAGGGCAGCATAGACGAGGTGCTGTTCCCAGTACCTTACATGGGGCTGTGCTGTTTTAGGAGTGGTTTGGCATTACAGACACAGCTCCATGCCATTTGTCCTCTGTGCCAGAGATGATATCCTGATTTACTTCTCTATTACAAAAACAACCCTATATTTATTAGCCATGCCCAATTGCTGTGACCACAGCAGCTCTGTGGTATGTCCTAACTTGGAAAAAGTAACAGCACTCAGCAAAAATGTAGAATATAAAAGACTTTTCTATTATGAACTAACATAATTCTTTTTCCATTTAAAAAATAATAGTGGCATGCTTGTGCCCTTATTCGTTAATTTAACTTCTTTGGAATAAATTTTCTAGTATATATCTATCTAGTCCCCTAGGAAATGTCATGGTTTTCTCTGATTTAGCTAAGTATACCTTTTAAGATTGTCTGGTGATTTATGTTAATAATATTTAGGTCACTTCTGCTAAATGCCAGAAATATTCTGTTTATAGAAATTCAGATATCTCATCAGAAAAAAAAAATATAAATAATAGTAACAGCTGCATTTGAAACAAACAAAAACACCCATGAAAACTCAAAGCAACACAACAAATCAAACCAACACAGCAATCAAAAATATTTGTCAAAATCCTTCTTTTGGACTGAAGTTGCTTAAGCTTAGCTGCAGACAGCTCTTTCCTCACTAATGTGAAACCATTATCATAGAGCTGGAGATATTTAGCACTTCTCATTCCAGCACTGAAAAATCTTGGTTTCAGAGCAAACAGCTGTCTCTACATGAGAATCAAATGTGACAAAGACAGTTAGGAAAAAAGGGTTTCAAAGTGTTCAATAAGAAAAATATTTCTTTCTAGACTTGGTGAAGCTCCAGTTGTTATGCTGAACAGATCAACGTCGTTTTCCCATGGAGGCTGATTTATAGAATAAGAATAAATGACTATTCATTTTTCTCCTTGAAAGGACATATTTGCCCCCCAGACAGTTATTCTTTTATATGATCATTGTTTAACTCACAAGGAAAGGACAAAATTATTAGTCTGAATCCTGCCATAAAACTACAACTTGAGGCAAAATTTAATGGTGTTCATCTTACTAATTATAAATTTGATATTTTTTTCTTTTTCATGGATGAAAAAATCCAAAGTGGAATTAATTTGCAAAGCGCACACTGTCTGCTTTACAGTGGGAAAAACCTTTTCAGTACATTAGGTAGAGAGCTGCAAATGTATTTCACTCCAGCAAGGAACCTTAGAAGGTTATATCTCTTGTTCCTCCCACTGCTTACAGCCACGATAACAGCACATGGCTGGTGTAGCCTGTTACTCAGGGATCCCTCTAATCCAAGGAAATTGCCAAGGGGAGAGGTGGGGAGGATGGATAGACCTGAATCAGCTCCTTCTTTTTCATCCTGTTTCCCCAGCTGAAATACCTTGAAAGCAAGGCAAAATCTGGCAGTTTTTTAACCCCTCTGATCCACAACTTTTGAAATACATCATTCTGCCAGACATGACTGGGACAGTCTTTGAGGCTAAACTTGTGTTGTGAGTCATGCTTCTACATAAAGATGGCTTTATACCACATCTGTCTCCTTCCTAGCTCTGTGAAGTTGAAATGTAATTTGATTTTGTAGGAGTAGAAAAGGAGCTCATTCCATTTCTCCACGTTAGAAAGTGTCTAGTACTAACCTTTAATCCTATGCAAATAAATGGGTGCATTGAGACAACATGTATGCATGGAACGGCACTCCCAAAGTAATAAAATATTTTCCTCTGCAAATGAATGGAAGATACTGAAGAGAACAGTCATGAAACTCTCCATCTGCAGCATGTGAAAAAAAAAGGGGAAGGCTTCACTTGTTGGTAAACCAAAGTAAAAGTATAGATTAGAGTAAACTCAAAGGTGCAGAGTAGTATGATGGAGTATATCTGTAAATTGTGCCTTATCTCCAAATAATCTACTTTCTGTGGTATACATGCCAGCCACTTTCCTGGCTGAGTCTGCTCTTCACATTTTTATCCTTCTTCTGTGACTTAGGATTCTTCTGTTCCTATATTACAGGATTTTTTTTTATAGAATCATCAAATGTCTTGGCTTGTAAGGGACAAAAAAGACCCCTAGTTTCAAACCCCTTCTATGGGCAGAGACACCTTTCACTAGTTGTGTTACTCAGAGCTCCATCTAACCTGGCCTAAAAAACTTCCAGAGATGGGGCATCTACCACTTCTCTGGGAAACCTGTTGCTTTGCCTCAACCCCCCTCACAGTAAAGATTTTTTTTTCTGCAATTTAACCTAACCTACTCTCAGTTTGAAGCAATTTCCCTTTGTCCTGTCACTACATGCCCTTGAAAAAACTTTCTCTCCATCTTTATTGTAGGATGCCTTCAGGTACTGTAAGGCTTCTACTAGGTGACCCCACAGCCTTCTCTCCTCAAGCTTGAACAATCCTGATTATCTCAGCCTTTGCCCTCAGAGAAAGTGCTTCATCACTCTGTCTTGGTGATCCTTCCCTGGACTTGCTCCAACAAGTCAGTGTCCTTCCTATGCTGGGGACCCCAGACGTGGATGCAGTACTCAGGGTGGGGTCCATGAGAGGAGACTAGAGAGACAGAATCTCCTCTCTTGCCCTGCTGGCCATGTGCAGTCCAGGACACATTTGGTTTTATGGGCTGTGGGTGCACATGGCCAGCTCATGTCCACCCTTTCATCCTCCATCACACCCAAGTCCTTCTTGTTTGGGCTGTCCTCAATCTGCTCATCCCCAGCCAGTGCTGATACTGGGGATTGCCCCAAGCCAGGTGCAGCACCATTTACTTGGTCTTGTTAAACCTCATGAGATTCCTATGGGGCCACTTCTTGAGCTTGTCCAGATTCTCATCTTGTGTCAGCTGCATATTTGCTAAGGCTGCACTCAATCCCTAAGTCTATGTCAGTAATGAAGATATAAAATAGCAGTTGTCACAATATGGATCCCTGAGGGACCCTGCTCTTCTGTCTTCTATCAGCAATGTCTTGCTCCCTCCACCTTTCCCCTAGTCCCACAATTGCTGATGGTGGTGCTGTCAGTCGAATCCAATTAGAAGAAAAATTTGACCCACTGCTTTCTTGCAATTCTTGTTCTCTCTTTCTTTCTTTTTTTTTTTTTTATTTTTTTCCTTTTGTGCTGGCTCTGTTCTTAGCCAAGAAATCTTCCTCTTCATCCTTACTTATATTTCAGTCTGTGATGAATCTTTGTCATCTTTAAATCACTGTTGGAATCTTCTCTCTCTGTTTTTTCTCCACCAGGATTTGACAACACATTACACAGTTACATAGTATTCTCTTTTGAAATCTTCTGGATTCTCTCCATGTCAGCTGGAATGGCCAGCACCTGACTGTGTTGTCAGTGAGTATTTGCAACACAGGTGTTTATGTTTGAGACACTCACTTTCAGGTTTTCCAGAATTAGCACCCAACAGGACATGGTTTATCTCCACCTAAAGAGGACACCTACATTTTGTCACATGAATCATATCCTAAACTCCACCTACTATGCTAACAAAAATTCTGTTGACTGCGATGGAAACCTACAGAACCAAGTAGGTGTAGAAACCTGTGTTATAGTCCTTAAAGTCAGCTGTGAGAATTGCCAAACTCAGAATTGCTCCTATTTTTTTCCCCATTCTTTATAACAGACAGTTTTTTAATCAAGCAAGAACTGATTGCAGGATTGATGTTTGACTTTCCCAGGCTGATGTCCTACGCTGGAAGAAATGTAAAATGAAGGCAACTTTAATATAGCTGTGATACTGTTTCCCTTGACTGTCTATCCTCAAAACTGTGAAATGCAACTCATTCATTCAGCATAACTACTTTTTCAAAAAGAGTATGTGGGTCATGAACCCCAGTGGCTCAATTTGGAAAAAGTCATTACTTTTTTCTTTTCTGTATTCGATGTTTCTGTCTGGTACATAATTCAGATACCATAAATGATGTCAGATACCATAAATGACCATACCATAAATGGTGGATAGGTACCCACCCACCAAGGTGGTGACCTCATGATTCCCCACACTGGACTGCCCCTGTCCTGCTCCATCACTCAGAACCACGGTACAAGTTGATATGGTTATCTCCCAAAGGCAACTGTGGAAGCCTTTCTCCTGGGTTGTAGTCACTGGACATTTTTTCATAAATATTGTATGGGTCAGCTTTGCACTGCAGGTTTAATGTGTCTTATTAAACTTTATCTTTTCCGGCTTCACTATATAAATTTAATTTTTTATTGAGGTGGGTCACTGGCTGAAGAAAATTTGTTTTTCTAGGCAAACACTAATACTATTTTTTCTAACTACACACAGAACAAATCAAATAATATTTCCCAGAATTTCTAAAAGCTTCATGTCTATGCTTTGCTCTTTTGCCTCCTTTTGATATCCTGTAACAAAAAGTCTGTGTGTCTGCGTGTCTTGTGAATAAAATGGAAATGAGATGGAAATATTCAAAAACATGATAAGTAAATGAACAGGAAGCAGTAGGGCATTTACAGAATGTCAGAGATCTAGATATTCCTGGGGCAGTTATGTAAGTTTATAAAATTTATCCAGTTTGGTCATTAACTAAAATGCCTCACCATGGACAGCTGGTAAGCATGGGAACAACCCTCATCTCTTACGTGGTGTCTTACTTAAACACATAAAACCTTTTCTTCTTCAATAAAAAGAAATTTACCAAGGAACAGAAAAGACATCAGAACAGCAAGTAACAGCAGCAAGAGAGTGCTGAAAACCCTCAAAAGCTACCCTCCAAAGGAGAGAGCAGTGGCTGGAGTGTGGAGCTGAGTGATTCAGGAGAGCTCAGCAGTGCAAGGGGCTTGCAATTCACCACAGCCTAAAGAACCAACAGTGCTGGTGACCAGCTCAATGAACACTGATGTCAAACACACAGCAGTGAGGTCTGCAGAAGAGTTGGGAGGTTTTGATATGTTGAAATACATATACCTGCTCTAGAGGAAATTTTAGACAGAGTTAATTGAAAGCCACTAATCTCCAGTGAGAGGAAATAGGAAGGAATTGGAAATGAAAGCAGAGAAATACAGTCAAATTTTTGGCCAACAGAAGAGAGAACAAAATATAGGGTAATGAAGTACACCAGAGTATTTAAACATATGCTTAAATTTTAATGTATGGGTAATCCCATTGACTTCAACATATGCTTAAATGATTTGCTGGATCAGGGTTTTAATGTGTATTTGCATTAAACCATAACATGATGATTTAGAAGTGAGCTCATTTTAGGTTTCACTGACTGAAGAGAGTTCTGCTCAACTGACATTTGGAGTAGAGATTTTAATGAATGCCTAGTTACTTCAGAAAGCAATTAGTGTCATTCAGTAATGGCATTTTTCTCTCTAAAACAATTTTCCTCATTCCAGATTATTATGTTTCAAACAAAGCTTACAGGACATCATGCTGCTGGTGCATAATTATATTTAACTCATACACACACACACACACATGTAGTTCATTTCCAGCCACTTCACCACCATTTAGATTCTTATCAAGAAGGGTTGGAAGTTTCTGTAATGATCCATACCTCTGCTCAGTACTCTGTATTAGAATATATGCAGCAGAGTTAAAGGAGACTGGACAGGAAAATAATCGTCTAGAAATAGAACTAAAGTTTAGAGAACTGTAACAAGCTACATAAGAATTAAGATTGTGGTGGTTTGGGACACACTGAATGTCAAAATTCAGAGTAGTATGGTTCACCAGATGGAATTAGTGGCATCAACTAGAGAACTTTGGCTGCAATGTTTTTACTGATCTCTCTCCTTTTTGCCAGCAATTTGTTGCTGAAAGCAACTGGCTGTTTCAGCTGCATCTGGGAGCATACCCAGACTTAATACTAAAGCCATAAGAAGACCAACAAAAATAACCAGCTGGAATTAATCTATGGAAAGCTGGAGTTATCATGCATGTTTTTATGATGCACTGTTCAGTATTAAGCATGCTAGCCTCAGGAAGGAAAAAAGTTGACATGTAAGTGCACTGTCAGCAGAGTCTGATACATAACCAGCACACATACTGGGATAGCAGCAAGTAGGCCTAATTCTCCAGCCTGAAGTGGAAATAAACTGAAGCAGATAAAATAAAATGTTGAGCTAATGTAGGGAAACACATTGCTAGACATGTGGTTAGGGGTATTGCATTAAAACATTTTCCCCTGAGGCAATCTTTCTGATGGCAACTGACATGACTGGTGTTTTGACAATGCTGCCTTTTCAAGAGAGTCTAATCAGGCCAGTGCTCAATTCCTGGAGGAAAATGGATAACAGGTGCTAAACCCAGCTGGACTGTTGGAATTAGCCTGGCTGGCAAAAGAAGCCCGTGGCCTAATGTTCATCATAAGAGCAGTCAGGCTCCATGGCTCAGCTCAGATTGCAGTGCTGGGATCCAAACCTGGTGCTGAAGGAGGTACATAAGACTGCACTGAAGTTTACTATGGATCTGTGCCTACGAGATTCAATCTGAACTGAACAGAGTGAAAATAACAAGTAACAAGAGAATACAATCATTTATAAGATTGGTCATTTCAGAGAAAAAGCCAATAAAAATAAGGGGAGCAAAGGGGTTTTAGGAACATAGTAAAATACCTTCTTCAAAAGTTAAACTTATTTAGATCCTTCTGTCATTTAATTTATATATCTGTTATTTATTTATCTTCTTAACCCTTTGATTGAAAAATGAGCAAATCATTATATCAATGTCGTTTCAGGAGAAACCTTTAATCCTGTGCTTGAGCCACACTGTCTACAAAGAGACATTCACACATTTCCTGTCCATATTGCTCCTGGCAAAGAAATTTGATTTATGTTGCTGTGCCCTGAATCTTTGTGTTTACTACCTGTGAGAGTAGCAGACCACAGGATATTTTTGTGTCCAGGGAGCTGTTGAGGAAGAAGCATTGTATGGGGTCAGCAGGGAGCTATTCCCACCCCACTGTCACTGCTTTTGGGGAACTGTTTGGCTTATGGGGCTCTAACAGTTATCTCCACAGAGCAATGCATGAGCACATCAGTGATGGACAAACAGCTTCTCGGAGGAGTTCTGTCACAGTGTAGCTGTGTGTAGATGGATAGTGATAACCACACTGAATCCTCCGATTTTGGTAGTGCAGCCAGTCAGGATTGGAAAAAGATTTTGTCTGTCCTATGTTTTATTTTATATCCTATGTTTCAAGTTTAATTCTGGTCTTCTTCAGTGGCTTGAGAGGATTTGCTCTTCCCTGCCTTTAGTGTATAGATCAGTTTCTGTAGGGCAGTTTTCTCTTTCTCAGAAGCTCTGGAGACTACCACAGCTATGCAGCATAGATGGAGTTTGCCATTGCTGCTAACATGTTATATTCATTCAGTCAGTGCAGTGTACATGCCCCACTGTGATTTCCAGAATTAAACCAAATTTCAGACTAGGGGCAGGTCAGGGATTTTTTCCTCAGTCTAATTGCCAGGGGTCATGAAACAGTTTTTTTCCTCTTTAATCTGGCCATAGTCACTATCTAACATAGACTGGCGATGTGTTACATTCTTTGATTTCTCATGTTCTCCTTCAGCATTTTACAATTGTTACTTTTAAGTTGTTCAATGCAGCTGCTGAATTTGTTCCAGGCTGCTGATCATTGTTACGTAGCAGTAGTATTTGAAGTAGAAATTCTGTGAACCCTGCAAAGGTAGAAACCTATTTCATCTCTATATATGGTTTTACAGGTCTTGACGCAATAACCAGGTGATGCCTGGAAAAAAAGTTAAATAAAGGTACAATCTCAGTCCTGCTTATTAGCAGTGGCTAAGATGGTGTTACAGGCAGAGCTAGCAAGTGCAATGGTATTATCTCAGGGACCCCACAGCCCCAGAATCCAAGCACCATAGAACATTTCTGATGGCATCAAGGTGTTGAGAAGACAACAGACACATGTCAGAAGATCCAGCTCATTGAAAAACCTGCCTACATCCCTTAACTGCAAAAGGTACAGCATAGCTTAGCCTCAAACAAGGGAGTGAAAATGGAAGCTGATTTTTCCAAATATTAAAGATATTTTCATCATTTGATCTACTTAGGAGCAAGCCATCAGGCCTTTTTATTTTACCCCTGTTCCCTCAAAATCTGACCAAAGATTTGATTGTCACTCTTTTTCCAGAATCTATCCTATAGTATTTGTAGTAGATGACACACTATCTCTTCTGTATTAGAATTTTTTTTCAGCTTGTATATCTTGAGTAGAGAGATAATTCAGTAAGAAATAAGGACAAAAAAAATAAAAATGTTACTTATCTTTCAATATCTGCCTATACCTGACAGTATTCTTAAAAACAAAAACAATCCACAACCTCTTAAATCTTGGATTGATGATGAAAATTTCTTGCAGTCATCAATTTCTTGTGGCAGAATACCCAGCAAGATTAGATATGGGTGGAAACTTGCAAGACAAGGTTTCTTTTATGACAGGTGTAAATATGCTTTCTTCCCTTAAGTGCTCACAAATATCACAGTGAAACATGTTGACAAGTTCGACAGGACCATATTTATACTAGGGTGATAAAATACAGCTTATCAAGTGCTATAAAGCCAGGTGCACACTTCTTTGGAGAAAAGAATGCAAAGACAATGTGAGTTGAACTGATCAATTAGGTCTTATGTTCAGAACCTTTATGTTTCCTCAAAAGGAAAGGATATTGCAGCAGTTTTTGTTCTCTAAGTTGGGGAACTGCCAAAATAACATCTTTTTCCCCCCCACAATGTGTCAGCAACAGCAACATTTTAACTTACTTCAAACCATTGTTAAATCCCTACCAAGATGTCCAAAATAATTTTGTCCAAATAGCTTTCAGCTGCCCTTTTGAAGTCACAGCAGCACTACAGAGGTGAAAATCTCTAACTCCTGCTTGTGCTCCTGTGAGTCACACAATGCTTCAAGGTGTTTATTTTTCTGAGAAAGTATTTCAATTTGCCACTTACAGTTAAGACACCAGCCACCAAATTGTTGGAGCTAGAACTGAGTTTCTTCAGCAACTAATGTCCTTAAAAATTTAATCATGGAATTAAAAGTGTCATTAATACAGCTGACTTTCAACCTACTAAGGATTTATTCATAGTATTTTCTGTTAAAACATTGCAGATCCACTAGATATTTTATTGATTTTTCTTTAAAAATCACACTATACAAAGACTAAGATCTTAGTCTTAATCTTTAAAACAAGTAATTTCACTCACTGAATTAAATTTTAAAAAATGTATTTGGAGGAATGCCAGACATTTTTTAAATAACAATGCACAACCTGCAGGTCAGAAACAGCTTTGTATATTTCTTATAAAATAACCATGATATCTAAAAAAGGAAAAAAATGATGTTGAATGTCAATGACCACAACAGTTAACACTGGGATTTCTTTAAATGCAACTGTCTAAAAAATTGAAGGACTCTGTATTCTCTGTACTTCTAGGAGGCAATTCACTTGTTTTACTACACAGTGCAGGGAGCTATAAATCACACCCAAGAGTTAGCAGTGGAGAGCCCTCAAACCACTGCTGTTAAGTGGGTGACTCACTTTGCCTGTAGGACCTGAATCTGTCCATGTGCTACTGACACAGCACTGCTCAGGCAGCAAAACACACGTTTTTTAAATGTTGTCATAAGAGACCTGGCTGCTCCCACCCAGCTCTGTGTAAAGTCCCAGTGTACTCATGGGCAAGGCAGAGGCTGAGCACCACAGGGAACTGGGAAGGGAAAGAGTTTTACATATTAGATGATGTCAGATGCCTGTGGTGACAAAGGCATTCTTGTTAATCACAAGGTTATCATTCCCTACATTTCTGAAGGTTGCAGATATTCAGCCAATAAGCAGTAAGACATTAAAGGGGAAGACACTGAAGGATTCTGACATCTACATTCTTTCCTAACCATTTTTCTTTTCCAGAAGATCATTTACCAATTACATTAGCCACAAAGCATCTACTGCTACTTTGATTAGTTTTAGTAAATAAACAAGAGAATAAATAAATAACACAAGCAAATGTATTTCTCCACTTACTTGATTTGGAAGATTTTAGGTCACATCTGCCCCCATCAGCTTCTACCATTTTCAGATACTAAACCATCTGGGACATTTTGAGAAAGATATACACAGGAGAATTCTTACAGAGGAATGTCATAAAGTGGGTCACTCACTAAACCTCTTCAGTGGAAAACTAAGCAGAAATTAGCCTATATGATAAAGGAGCATAAATTATGTTTGGATGAATGACACTGCATCAGAGTGTGGATCTGAAGGTAGGAGTGTGCAGAAAGCATAGCTTGCAACCTCCTGTAAGTAATTACATTGACTCACAAGCGTGGGGAGCATGTTTTCTAATTATTTCTTATATCTCATAGACTTTAAGTTTGAATTGTTGACTCATTCTCCACTTTTCCTTTTTTGCAGATAAAATTTGGAAGATTCTTTTCCTTGCTACCTACAAGGTAGATGGATATTCGCAGAAAACTAACATTTAAAACTGCCTTCCTTGTCATAGCAGTGTTTCAGATGTGCACTTCCCTTCAAGAGAGAAGCAACAGTAAATTTTAATGATATTAGAAAGTTCAGTGGTAAATGCAACAGTGTTTTAACAAGATTTGGTGGCAAGGTACACTCAATTATTTACTGCATAGATGACAGAGACAAGCAAAACTCTCAGGGAGATGCTTCCATTGAGTTATGGGGTTCAGAAAGGACCCTAATTCTTTCTAAATTACTTCTCTGAGGAGAGTTTAGGTGTGTCTGGATTCGGATTTCATCCCAGAGTAGGTAAACTATGTTTTATGTTTATAAATTATTATTTATGTCTAAACAATTATTTATACACAATCAATCCTTTATACTTCTTCGCTCATATTTCAAAGTTTCAGCAAGCTTGGTCACAATTCACTTACTAAATACCTGATGTAATAAGGAGTCTCTCAAACTTGAGCAATCATCTTGAGAAGCACAGGGACCCCCTTCCCTACTCAAGGGGAGGTCCAGCTGGGCAGCCCCACTGTCATGCAGGAGAGCCCACCATCATGCCAACACAACAGATAATGCACTTTTTATGTCCAGTAACAATGACACTGTTTAATTCCCAGGAATTTCTCAGTCTTTAAGATACAAGACAACTAAGTGTATTAACAAATATGACAAATATATATTAAAAGCCTGAAATTAGGGGGGAAAAAAGATATAAAAACTGCCTTGCTAATTTGTTCCATGTTTTCAACAGCCATCAATCTGAAATATCAATCTGAAATGAATTATTGAGAATCAAGCTAGAAAGACAAGCCACCTACAGTTTTGAACGTGTTAGGCCTTAAACTAAAATACTGTTTGCAGGTCAAACATTCTCACAGTAATCCTTGCTCATCTTTATTCATCAAGCATGTTCAATAACAGAAAATGAAAGAAGAATGTCATTATATTAGGTAACAAATCTATCAGGAGGTGGTATCCTACTGTATTGCTGTGACAATTTAGAAAAAATGATGTCTGTAAAGTGATATCTTATTTGGTAAAAGCCAGTGTGATATGAGGTAGTGATGGATATAAAAGAAGGTGACTTTATTAACAGCAAAACTTAGGTGTAGATTATCAGGTGAGACCACTGCCACCACGTGGAAGTAAGATCTGCATCAGTTCACATCAGAGGTCCATTGCATTCTGTTTCAGGCTGTGTCATCCACTAGTGAGTATGATTCAAAAGCTAGTCCAATTCTTGTAAAACTGCAAACACACTATCCCTTGGGGCACAGATAAAGTAAAAGTGTAAACAGTCTGTCTCTTGGGGTATAGGTAGGGGAAGTGGAATCCCCCAAAATTCTGTCAATAGGAAGTTTATTTGCATAGGCAGAGACACATCAATATTTAGTTGAGCTAATGTAGCTGCCTTTCGTTATCATATAATTAGTTTTATAACCCTGCTCATTTCTTGGTTTTTATTTCTTGCAACACTGGGTAGGTCTCATTAAATACTAATCATGTTAAATAATACTTTTGAAAAATTTTTATCTGTTTCTCCTTCGAATTTCATCGAGTTCCATTTCTTACATTAGGAAAATGCTCACAACGTATATTAAATTTTTCCTTTCAATTTGCATTAATTGCTGCATAGATCAGAATTCAATTGCATTTGTTAACATATTGCCCATTCACATTGTTAGCAATGCTTTTGCTCATGCTCATGTATAGAAATTTTGTGTTCCAACTAGAATAACTTGGGAACCTGTACTACAGACTCTGTCTTCTTGGATGAATGACTATTCTACTAAATTCATAGCTTCTGTCAGCATTCATCCTTTATAAATTTGGAATAAAAATTCCCCATATCAGAATGGTTGATGCCAGAATAAAATTTCTAAATGGCAGTGAAATGTTGAGGGCCCTTTTAGTAGGCAAGGATTTGGAAAATCACTTGACTAAAATGAATCAACTAATGAAGACAGGTATTTGGTAGATGGATAAATGAACTCATATACCTCAGCATAATTTTCCTTATCAAACTCATTAACTTCTTTTTCCATGAATCCAGCGGTGTAAAAATAGGACCATTATCTAAATTAGTTTTTTTAAAAAGTCAGAAATTAACATGGTTTTATTCAGAAGCACAGATATATTTTCTTGCCTAAAACTAAAAAAAATGCTGATGTACTATTGGTACATACACACCACATCTCACTGAAATATTTAGTATATGCCTAAATGGTGACAGAATTTTCATTCAGACCTGCTCAGGGAGCTAATTCATCCATGGATAATCACCACACCCTGCAGGTTGATCTACTCATTTCATGTTAAAAAGAGGGTCACTCACAAATGTACAGCATTAATCCCTTTTTATTTCTTGCAGGGTCTGTTAAGAACTGCAAATACCAGAGAGCTGAAATATTTGAGTAGATTATACTGGTTTTACCCTTCCAAATCTTTTAAGTTGTAGTTGTAAGGAAAGAGCCTCTTTGCAGAGACTGTGGAGGTGCTTCTACTGGGTAGCATTGTTCTGTGAAACTTTTTCACAATTAAATCTGCATATGGATCCATCACCTTAATCAGCTGCATTAGAGAAAGTGAAGTGACAGAGATGTCTCCAGGATGGAGCTAAAGGGGTCAAGGTGGAATTCTGTTTGTATGCATATCTAAACAGTTACTTTTTTTCTACGTTTAGAAAAGCCTACAGGGATAGAAATTAGATTGAATTTTTTTCCTTACTTTTTCAGACATTTCTTCAAACTAGAGCTTTCCTCAGAAAGCATATTGCTTAAAGTGATTAAATTGGCTGAATGTGAAATGAAGCCTGCTTTTAAAGCCAGAGAATATACACTGCTTTTCCACCAAGTGAAGGCTGACCAGTACACAGAAATTTATCACAAGTCATGGAATATTTTCACTTAGAGCCCTCCATTTTCAGGGTATCTGTTATCACTAGAAAATTTCAGACTAAACATGGAAATATAAAAATGCCAGTCTTAAACACCACAGGCTTCCAAAAACCAAGGATGGATTATTTTTAATAATCCTAATCTAAGTCTGTGTAATAATTGCTATTCCTAACAGTTTCAGATATTTGCAAAATTGGACCTGGTAACAACCCCAAGAGATTCAATCCTTCCACTTCTGGGCAGTACTAGCTATATTGACATCACTCCTGACAGATGTCCTTAAAAATAGGCAATGAAGAATATTCCCCATATTCCCCTTCTCAGCCAGATGAGTTTTCACTGATAATGCCATTTAGAATTTTTTAACTTGATTCAGCTAGATTAATTCCTATTATATCTTGTCTAATTTAATATTGCATATTGTGTAAAAAAATTTTGCCGCTGACATTTTAAATAGTTGTAAAACAGAATAATTTTTCTACTTAATCTTATTTTGTCAAGACTAGACTGCCCCAGTTCCTCCAGCTCCTTTTTAGAGATAGTGTTTACTAGATCTCAGCACAACCTGGATGGTTTGTGTTGGACTCTGTTCATGCATCTGGACACAGAGCTCTAGACAAAGTCTAACTGTGCTGGGCAGAGCGGGCTTGCATTCTGTACTGATGTATTTAATATGCTTTGAGAATATTTATCTTATTTCTCTTCTGTCTTGACAGAACCTTGGTTCTGTTAACCCATGGCCAGCCTGTCCAGGGACAGACTAGGTTTGCAATGATCCTTGGATCCTTTTCCTCATCATTATTTACTTGCTTTATAATTCTCATTTCTGATATTGTTGCTGATTTTTCCTAAAATTATAATTTGGACCTTATTTTCTTTGGATTAAGTTCCATTTTGGATTTTTTTTAATATAATTCTTTTAGTTGTTAGGAGATTCTGATTTCTAGTTCCACAGCATCCTCACGTTGGTCTCAGATCAGGGTCAGGGGCAGATTTCATAAGAATTCTTTCCATTCTGTCTTCCAAGATATTAATGAAACATCAAGGAGAGATGTCTCTGGATGCCTCCTCATCAAGTTTCCTTTTGTAGAGAGCTTGAGTGTATTCTGTGGCCTCACAGCACCCCAATCTCTTGAATGGAAAGACAAACAAGAGGTGTATGTTTCAGCTCAAAACTGTTAAATTTATTACCATCAATCTGTCATGTTCTTTTCCAGTTTAAAAATGCTGTCACTTAAACAAGAAATGCACACTCCATATGGTTATCAAGTTCAGTATGCTTTTCTAACTTACACATAATTCTCATCTCAGTCAGAAATGTTGGGAATTCTATTGTGTAGGCATATTTTAAATATTCCCAATATTTTCAGTTTTTAGGTTCACTGGAAATGGTTGACTATTTTTCACATAGTAATAATTTCAATAATCTCTTGGCAAATTTTTGAAAATACAAGTGAATATATGAATGTAGCCAAATTTCCACACAATAAGCTTTTTCTGACTGTACCTAGATACATAACTACATTGAGGTTTAGGATCATAAAATGTCCTTTAGTGATAAATCTAACTCCCCCTTTACTGTAAGAATTTTACTTTATGCTAAATCTCTAACTATATTCTTTGTCATGAAAATTTAACAATTGCAAACTGCATAGTTTTCACATTGCTTTTGCATTCACCACCCTACATGCATATTTTAATTTTTCATTTTTCAGAAGGCAGTAACTATTCTATTAATATTACATTAAACATGAATGTTCTACAGGATTTTAGGAACACATTACCTTTGTTCTTGGGCAATAGACTCCAGGGAAGTATGTAGAAAATAAGCCTGTCTTCAGTACGGTTTTGCTCATCCACAAGTCTGTTTTCAAGGAAATAGTGATAGAAAACACTTGAGATTTCTAAAAAGCATCAGTTTTGATCCTCTAAGGACAAACAAGTTTGTAGTTCATGAAAGAGAGAGGTGTTTATGTTGTACAGAATAGGGATATAATGCTTTCAGAAAGCAAACTCACATCCCTACAGAAAGACAGAGGTTGACCACAGCACACCAGTTTCTCCAGGAGGAGGCTGTGGGAAACCCTATTGAAAACCTCGGAGAACCTCAGGTAGACAATGTCCACCCAACACTGACTGAGCAGGTTGCTTTGTCACAGAAGGCAACCAGGCTTGTCAAGCAAGGTTTGCCTTTGGTGAATCCAAATATTTTTCCCAGTCTTGGGCTTCATCTTATCTATGACAGCCCCCAGGAGGATTCATTAAATAACTTTCCCAGGGACTGGACTAAGATTGATGGGTCCATAATCTCCTGGCTCGTCCATTGGAGATCCTCCATTTGTCAACCAAAAGATTAGGTGTACCAAAGTTTTCACTGGTAAACTCCTCCAGGTCTTCTAAGGATGCTTTGGAATACACTAGGACTTCCTAATCCCTTACACTACTTAGTGGATAGACAAACCTCCTGACACCTGCCAGGTTATTAAATGAGTTGCTTGGATTTTTGGTCATGTCACTTGCAGAACATGATTCAATAGATGTTGCCAGATGACAAACAGTGAGGAAAAGCCTCTCCAAAAGACTCTACTTCCCTTAACTTTATCAAGTATTCAGTGATTATATCATTGCAACAAAATGAGAAGACAGGCTCCACTCCTTATTCCTAAATTTACTGTTGCTCAGGTGGATATTGTTACTACTTGCCAGTGTTTTATTCTAGGCCAATTGAAATCCTGATGTCCCATCTTGGCCATGACCACGCTGATGGAAAGCTGTGTTCCTTTGCTCACCCTGTGTTTTGCCAGAAGATGCTGAAAAATCTGAAACTCTATCTGAGAAGTCATCCTGTGAAATCAGTGATTAAATTCAAATAGAAGAGGAAGAAATTGGAGCTAAGTCTCACACAACCGAAGTTCTTAGTCTGTCAGTAACCTCCTGTTTTGGCTGCTGTAGCCAGTTCCATGGGTTAAGGTTGCTAAGTCAAAAAAGTCTTTCTGTAGCCTGACTTAATTCCTAATCCTTCATGAGAAACTAGTTGTGGAAGATAAATATCTCTTTCTTGTTTTTGACGGAGAGACCTGAGTGTCTTAGTGCTCTAGTGGTCATAAAAGGAGAGTTAAGCTGCATGTTCTTCCCACTGCTTACAAAAGCACATATTCACAGTAGGACCACCAAGTCCTAGGGATCTGGAATTTCAAGGCCAGATTTTCACTTGAAAATTCCACCCATTTATATAAGAATTATATATTCAGACATCTGCAGAATTTCAGCACTGTTATCCTAAGGGTTGAGAACTGCATTGGTCAGTAATACAATGCATATATTTGTTGACTGGATTCTGGTGCTTCTCCATTTCTCA
Source organism: Parus major (assembly GCF_001522545.3). Lineage (NCBI taxonomy): Eukaryota > Metazoa > Chordata > Aves > Passeriformes > Paridae > Parus > Parus major. The sequence goes on from NC_031769.1 coordinate 125,716,075, forward strand.
AAGGGTTTTTTTCTGATTTAAAAACCATAGTTAATTAGCTACTCTTTGATTAAATTCATTTTGTGGGAAGACCTTACTTAGCTCAGTATGTTTTGTCAGAAATATATTTAACAAAAATTGATACAGGACAAGGCAGTTTTCCCACAGTTTCCTGGATTGCCTCATTATCCCATATTTTCAGACAAATGAAAGATAATGGCATGATTATTTCAGTTTCCCAGTTCCCAAGTCATCTTCTGGAAGCCACAGTCCCAGCAGGTTAGAGACTCAGGTTGGAGACCTGGAGATTCTGGTGTCCCTCCTCTCCTGTTGAGTATAACAACTCTCCTGTTGTTGTAACAACTCTCAGAGTTGTTACTCTGGTGTTTTCAGAAAGACCTCCATATATGCTCCTTCAAGACCAGGATATAGGGATTTATAACTCCACCTGTCCAGGGTTGAGATGCCAGAGTCCCGGCATCCATGGTTTGGGTGCACTTCGCCATGCCAGAGGTCTCAGTTGATCTAGCATGGAGCCAGGATTTAACTAGAGACACAAACCACATGATCCCAGTCTACTTTAGTTGCACTGCTGTTCTTGTAAAGTTTAATTCTACAAATAGCAGAACGGAGCGACAGACAGAAATTTCCATTTCATTGAGCATACACACACCAATAGTCATATCTGAAATAGTGTATCAGCATTTCCTGACACAAAAATTTCATCCAAATTTCCAGTTTCCAGGGAAATTAGGAAAATATTTTGTCTAGATTATTTGCTTGTCCAGTCTATTCAGTTTAGACCAGAAGAAACTGAACAAATAAACAAAACAGAAAATTTGCCTCGTTCTACCTTCATCTCCTTCAGCATTATCTGAAGCCTAGACTCATAAAGTTTTTCAAAGACATAAACAGAACTGACTGCTCTATTTGGATAGATTTTTAAGTGCATAAAACACATTCTTTAAAGGCATTCTAAAAGCCACATTTCTCAGGAAATTATAGGTATTATTATGAAACATTTTATACATATACATTAGAAGGTTATGTCACTTCAAACGAGAAGTGAAAGGGCAATTAAAATACAGTTTAAATGTAACTTTTCCTCATATATAAAGAAATAATCAACCAGGCCTCCCCTACCTTAAAAACATTAATTTCCAATTCTGTACTCTTATTGTTTCAAAATAGTGAAAGTTGCCAATTGCATCTTCCAGAAGAGTGAAAACATTTTTGTACATAGAGGTTGACTGTATCCACTTGAAAGAATAGAAGATGATATGTTCTGAAAACCATAAATCAGAGCCAGCATATGGAATGATGTGTCTTTGGTGAAGGAAAAAAATACAAATTTGTTATCATTTTTTTGTGTTAAAAATATAACAAACCTTAAAATCAGGTTGCATTTACTAAAAAAGAAACCAAAAAATTAGTAGCTCGACTGAAAGGCATATGTTTTCTTTTTCTTCTATAATGCTATCGTAAAATAATCTACTTAGCAATTTTATTTCTCAAATTGCAAACTAGATTTTTCTATGCCAAAACAAAACAGAAAATCATATCAGTTAATAACTGTATTTTTAATGGCAGAAATTAAAAGCTCACTAGGAAAAAAAAAAAAATTGCCACATTTTGTACAGTGTTTGAAGGCAAGTTTTTTTGGCAGTTGAGACGTGCAGCTGCCATCTGCAAAAGATGTGCAATCAAATTCTCCTCCATAAACTATGATAAAAAGAATTATCACAATATCACTAGACTTTCAAAAATGTATTTTATAATAAAAGAGTCAATTAATTATGAGGGTTTTTTCAAAAATATTGATGATCCATCACTTTACAGCACAAGCCTTCATTCAGGATGTGCTATTGGATGTTCTTCATTTCTGCAATGCCAGCAGAAATCAGTTTGCAATTCATCCACTCTTCTAAAGCTTCAAAAGACCAAAAAGAAGGTGGCTACCCATCCCTGTGTCATGGCTAACCTAAGGGAAAATCTCGACTCATTGGCAGTGTCAACAACTGTTAAACTCAAATCCTGTTTATTACTTTGACTTCATGACAAATCTACTACTTCTAGTAGATTGAAATATTCTCCTGGAATTTAAACAACCTTTCAGTATTTTTGGTGTTGGAAGTCTGATGGACTGGAGCAGTGTCTATGATATGGATGAGCATAGACTCATTGGTTTCCCTAATCTAATTTCTCTCCACTGTACCTACTTCTATTTTTTAGCTCTTATGCAATAGCTTATTTAAAAATACTTTGAAGCAGAACCCATCTTCTCCTCTGGCATTAGTACTAATCTCTAATACACTTGGGGCCAAACTCTCTTTTCCAGAGTCTGTTGATGAAATTATTCTTATGTCTATTCAAAGTCTGGGAAGCTTAACCCTAGGCAGCCTGATTTGTTTAGCACTCTCTTGAATCTAAATGCCAGCACATTTGCAGATGAGCTTAACAGAGCTATTTGCAAAGGAATTTAATGAAGAGTTCGTTAAGAGAATGGTAAGAGGTACATTGCATTTGGAGGAAATGATAACAGTTAAAAAAAATGCAAAGTACCTTCTTTATGTCAAGTAAAATCTTCAGAATTGTATTTATATTTAAAAGAATGTGTTTTTTACTCTTGCTTATTAGCTATAGAATGAAATTATGGTTAAACCAATTTATAAGTAATTTATTATTTAAAGACCGAAAAACCAAAAAAGAGAAGAACTATTATCTTTTAATGATGATACCTTTTATTCTCACTTTTTTTATCATCAATTTATGGGTAAGCCTTTATGCCATAAAAGAATAAGCTGAAGGGAATAGATATAAGATACATTACAGTTCCAAAACTGGTGGGCTCTCAGATGGCATGAAAGGAAATACTAGAAAACCACAAGGGAATTGGACATGGTATTTTTTTATACTTTGAGCTAAGTAGGTGCTATTCAGAAGAGTTATGCTGAGAGTCACTGATCAAAAGAATCAGTAGCATTTATGATGCCAAATGCTTAATGCAGTATAATTCATGGCAGAAGCACTGGATCAGGTCTGCACTTCAATAAATCACATGAGAATTTGGTGCAATCAGAGGAAGTTGACACCCCTCAGTATATTCCACCTCAGGCTTTTCTGTAAAGCAACAAGCTGTAGATAGGTATGAAAAAACTTTTCACCATCCTGAAAAGCAAGAATAACTGCTAGGTTCCTTTTTATGTATCCTAAGAAGAATTCTGGAGCAGAACAGGAAATCAGCATGATTTTAAAAAATCATCCCATACTGATCCGGTGTAATGGTTACAAAGGTGCCCTTATCTGAAATAGTCAATCTATTTTTCTATTACTATCTCATGCTGCTGCATATGTCCCAGAATTTTACTGCTGATGTTACTTTGGGGATTTTTGTTCTCTTTATGTTTGGGCTGAGGCAAGTGCAGAGACAAAGGGCTCAAAATTCATTCCAATTGAAATGGAAAGGATTGTGTGTGTCCATTAAAAGATCTTTCAAGATTCGTGGGGTATACACAAAAACACAAGTACTAATATTAGCTCCCTCCAGCAGACTCAATTACAAACAAATCAATCCTTTAGCGTGAAGAGGATTTCTGTGCATTATAATGAGCGGTTTCCTGGAAAGAGTAAAAACATTGAAAAATAACAAATGAGTAAGCAGTATTTAGCCCCAACTGAAAAAAAAAAATATCAGGCTGAAAGAGTAGGTAATAAATATCAAACCTATGATCAGGCAAAAAAGCTGAAACACTTTGACAAGGCAAAAAAAATCATTCAAAAACGATGGCATGTGTCTGTCTAGGAGATATACAGTAGCCAAACCTGAGTTCTATATATATTGTCAAAGAATAATCACCCACCAAACTAGACTGCCAGTGCCTGTCACTGGTTTTAGTAGCCTTATTTGGAACAACAGCGTTTCAAGTTGTGCTGGCATTTGGAGAGTCAGTGATGGTATCTGAAATGCAGCACAGTATAATCCATGAAGTACCCTGCAGTCTTAAGCCCCCTGAGGTATGTTAATCCTCTCCCCACCAGTGCTACCAGGTTTCTTTTCAAGAGGAAACAAACTGTAGGCGATAGACTCTGATACCTGAGCCTTGTCACAGCATGCATTCAGGAAAAGTCCTTGGCCCCTCAGATTCTACATGTCCAAGGGATAGTGGAGAACGAATGTTAGGAAGCTGGTCTGTATCACAGCTACAGATCTATTCAATGATGGGCACTGTAAGGGTCATACAGAGTTCATCTGACCTGTTTCTTCTTTCTTAGTCAGTGTTTCAAGACTTGAAATTGTGTTATCCCAAGGCAGTTCACAGAAATGTGGCCACATTATTTCAGTATCACTGTTCCTAGTCAGACACCAGTATGCTTGCTAACTGTGATGAAACTCTGTCCTCATTCTGGAAGTGTTTTGTTTTTCTCTACACCTTGTTTCATCTCAGATCATGGAGTGTAATAGCATTTCACCTTGTTTGGAGGGAGAACAATAAAGATGCTACCTAGGTGACATATAGCTAGACAGCAGAGCAGGGACAGCACAGCAGCCCAGTAGAGCTGGCAGCAGTTGCAGTTTCTCTGTTACCATGCTGTCAGAGACTGAAATAGTTCATGCCTCAAACATTGATATAAAGTTTTGCTCATTACCCAAAAAAAAACATAAAGAAGCTACAACCAGAGAAGCCTCCCTGAAGACATCTAACTGAGACTTTGGGCTAAAAGTCAGACTGCTGAGATTAGGCAAAGGAAAACCCATTCTTCAATCACCTGAAACAAACAAGTAAACAAGGAAAAGAATGTGAGCCAAACCCAGAAAGCATGCTAAGAATAATCTTTGGCTTGCTTCAGGGTGGGGGAGGCCATTGCTCACAGATCCCTTTGCTGAGAGCAGACTTGCACAGAATTCCCCCCAAGCCAAGGTGGAGAGAGGAAGTTTGGGTGTGTTGTAACCTCTTCTCAGGGGCAGAGAGCTCCTGAGAGCATCCTCCCTTATACAGGGCTGTGGAACCCCCAACCTTGGGATGGCCTCATCCCTGGGACATTCATGTGAGGGACAGCTGAGGGGGTGTCTTAATCCATCAAAGGCCCCCCAAAGTGCCCCCCAGAGTCATTTCTGAAGCCTTGCACCACAGGACTTCACCTGATGATGTGGAGTCTGTTGTAATAGACAATGGCAAACTCCCCTCACCCCTGGATTTTCCTACCTGGCCTGAGTGTACATTAACTCATCAGATTCTGTGCTTTTCACCACCCAGAAGACCAGCTGGAGACACTCAACAGAGCATCATTGGGATCCACAGAGTGGTGATATTTTCCTTATTCTGTCCCTATTACTCTCCTTCTGTCCCCACCACCTATTTCCTATTTCTTTCTCTCTCTCTCTCCCCCAAATATTTACTGTCAAATAAAACCCATACTATTGTTACTGGTATACGGTCTCATTGGCACCTTAATTTGGGCAGAGGCACTTCTAAGAGCCTTAGTAATGGGATCCTGACATATGCCAGAGAGGAGAAACATGAGAGGCTTTGTCAGGTGGGAGGTCTCCTCTTATACCACTTGTCTGGCAAGTGTGAAGGAGTCAGACTCACTTATGCCCACTGCCTGGGAGTGGACGTGTGCGTGTTCTGCTGCTCAGTCATTATAAGTCAGTTTACAATAAGCAAAATTTACACACACTGAACATATTATAAAGTATGGAACCATGCTGGAAATGCAAAAAGAAGGAATGTGTCTCACTTGAGATCAGAAAACTACTTGCAGCAGACCTTTTCTTGGGGTTTCAGTGTATACTTCTTTCCATTTGTTTAGATAGAGCCAAGCTAAAAGTAGCATAACTTACAAGTTTGCTAGCAACGAGGTTCTCTCCTACCAGCTTGTGCTGTGACACTGGAAACTCCAGACTCAGTCTAACCTCCACTGAGATATCACCAGTAGATCCTCCTCTAGAGGAGGTGACCAGTAACTGCTAAAGCCCACAGCAGAGTCAATGGAGGCTTACAATAAACTTGTATCTGCACGCATGACTGTGTATTCCTTTTCCCCAAGACTTCCATTCTGGGCATGTAATAAATATCTACAGCTCCTAGATATCACATCTGACTATAGACCCTTTGATCATTTGTTTTTCTCTTCCAGGCTCTTTTAGTGGTTTTTTCCCTTTGTTTCTGGCCCAGAGTACTTGCCTAGTTAGGCTGAAAGGAAAATCTCACAAATACTGCATACATGCTATGCAGCTTCATTCAGATAGATTCCACTGTGTTTAATTCCAAAGCTTTTAAAACTGGCTACTATTCATTAGTGTCTACATATGGGTACATGTCCCAGCTTGAGCTGTTTAAACTCATCTCCTGAGCACAGGATTTTTTGCAGACCATCAGCATACAACTACCATTCGTCTACATAGGCACTGCCTTCTCCTGTAATCAACTTACTGGTGGAGTACTGTATATACATATCCAAATTAATTCTTCCTCAAGACTGGTCTTCAGATTCCACCATATCAGCCAAAAGCTGCTCTGCTCACTATCGTTTTCCACTTGCTAATTAATTAGAGAAAGTCACAAGAAATACCAGCTAAGTATTTTTTTGGGGCTTAATGAATGAGTCTATTAATTTAAGAAGATTTAGCAATTATGCATTCTCTAATATTGATTTCCACTAAATCCTATCTGGAAAGTAAGGAGATTGATAATAAAACCTTTTATTCAATTCCACTACAATATATCTGATGAATAAATTGGCTGCATGCACATCCTAAGAACTAGATTCGTTTAGCAATAAATGGTGCAACAAAAAGGAGCACAAAATAATTGAAATTAAGGAGGGTGAAAACCAGGTGTAGGCTGAACCCAGTAATATGCTAATCAAACACAATGGAGAAAGGAAATTTTATGTGGTGTAATTTTTTTTTTCCCTCTGACGTTCAAAGAATTTAATTTTCCAGCTTCTCTTCTTATTTTTGCAGCTAGCTCCTGTTTGTTGGGTTCCTCAGCCTACTGTTTCACAGTGAAAAAAATCTCATGTACAGAGCAGGACAGTGTGAGCTGGATCCCATTGGGCCAAAAAAACCCCACAGTTCAATTTTGAAAGTTGCTGACAACGCATTTCTACTTCAGATTGTTTATTTCTATTCCAAAGCCACAGAAGTGGAGAAACATTTACATTAATGCAGAAAATTCATCATGACCCTAAGAGAAAGGAAGCAGTAGATGAAAAAAAACAAAACTGGAAACAGAAAAGCTCCTCAGCCTCCTTCATCTTCCAGAATGAAAGCTATAACTGGTTCATGTAAGACTCATATCTGTGATCATTTAATTTCAAGAGTGGCAATAAAATCCATTCAGATCTTTGGAGAGTAGTCAGCACCAAGAATCTCTCATAGTCCAGTTGTAAATTCTTTTCATTTCAGTAAACATCACACATCTGAGCAATCTTTGAGGATAGAATTGAAACTGTAAGTTGTCTTAGCATCTCCTCTCCTAGGAAGCAGAAAACAATTTTGTTAATTCTTTAGTGGCTTCTGAACCTTCCATCAACACATCTTTTTCCTTTCAATTTTCTTTCTTTTTGATTCACACTTCTTAAGTGTCTGCCACCTCTTGACTGCACATATGAAGTTCAAATATCTAGCAGAAAAGATACTAAGGACCTGACTTAGACCACATATAAATTAATTAACTTAAGACTCCCACTGGTTTTAATAAAATTTTGATTAAGCAATGTGATTATTCAAATTAGCTACTTAAATGTACTGTATAATATATCCTAATTTGTTTTATTGTGTTAAAATTCATTTCTTCTTTCCCAAGGGAAAAAAAATGCATATGAGACTCCAGCCTTTTTAGATTGAGGTCTTCAGAAATAAAACAATGTCAATATCAGAATCAGACATCAAATATCAGAAGTGCAAAAGAAGTGAAATATTGATTTCTAAATCATCTGTTTCCATTATTTTTTTACTTATTATTGCATTATTATTAATAGACTGTGTAATAAAAAAACTGTCTTGACAGTAACTCATCTAATTCTAATAATAAAGATTCAAATAATACTAAATTCATAGGGACCATGTCAAAACAACTCATTGTGATTTGACAGTGTATATACAAGGGCCACTAAAAGTTAATGATTTCATTCTCAGCAGTCATATTGTGAAATAAGAAAATATTACTGTCATTGTAAAGAGAGCAGAAAGAAAGTAGGTCATTTTCTGGAGTACCAAGCACAGAATGATAGAGCCAAAATCAGAACTCAGAGAATTTTATAAGCTATTCCTAGGTTTTCCCTGTACAGCCATCTAGATATATCTTTCACCATTTGATAGGCCTTAACTTTTTCAGCCCCACATCCCAATCACATTTGAAGAGTTCCCTCTTACATAACTTATTAAATAAAACTACTGTAATCACAGACAACCTGCATTTTTAAATAAAATTTCTAGTATGTGCATTACATGAGAGCTTAGAAGAGCAAATTATGTACAACATGTGGAGACTGTGAAGATAGACCCTTCCATAGAAGTCACTCTTCTTGTCCCTTTCCTTCCATCTTTGCTCCTTTCAGACCTATTGCCATGGAAATAGAGGCATTGACAGAGATTCAAGACAAGCTGACTGGAGAAAGAAGCAGCACGGAGGAAATGGAAAATGCTAAGCATGGCTGCTGAGAAAGCAAAGGGGTGGTGAAATGTCATCTACAAAAGACGAAATACTGGGATGTCTGTCCCAGGACATGGGAAGACGGAGAATCCATAAAATCAGTCTTTTAACAACAGCCTTGTGTTCATACACACACAGGTACTTTATCCTCAGTTTCTCCCTCCAACAACTGCAGCTCTCTCAGGGTGTGAGGAGGAGGAGGGATAACTCCTTCCCTTACAGTGGTTGCAGTTCTTTTAAAAGGCCTCTCAAGCACATTTAGCTTTGCATTTGCATACTCATATACCATATACTGATGCTCAGTCTCACATTTTCTGCAGCTAAGACATGAATAAGACAGTAATTCTGGGGGTAGTTATTTTGGTATGATGAAGTCAGCATAATACAGCTGGAAGTGAGAGAAAGCTGCCAAAATCGTATCTTTGATACACCTGAAAGTAGTAATCTCAGAAGAGAAATTTTAGTGTTCTGCTAAGTAGCTCAACAGCTAAGAGGTTGGGTAATGTCTGCTCCCTCTGCTCTTTGTGCACCTCATCCAAAACAAAATGCATCTGCAGTTCTTGGAGCAGGGAATGAATCTGACTTTCCTTTGGTGCCGGGGAATGCTCCATTAAAAACCTGCAGACTTCGGGTCCCTCTACCTATTTCTCAGGTTCCATAAATTCTGTGTCACTTTCTGTGCAGAAATTGGCTTCAAGCAGGAGAAGGAAGCTGGAGACTTGCTTCCCTAGAGGTTACAGAATAATCTTGAAGCTAATGCGCTCTGCTCCTCAAGCTGAGAATACATATTCCTAAATTTCTTGCTTAGAGTTTTGCTTATCAGAGCGTGCATAATCCAATTCATGGTCCATTAGTCAGATCTGGCCCATGGCACTCTTGTGCCCAGCTTTTTCATTTACAGCTATGAAGTGGAGCTGCTCAGATAGTGAATTCCTCCTGTATGGCTGGATAATCCCTCTCCCTTGGTGAAGAAGTTCTGTTCTCACTTAGAGACAGACCTACTGCCATGCCATATCCAAGGAAAATGAAGCAGGAACCAGCAGACACATGTCTTTTTATGAGTACCCACATAAAACCCGAACTGCCGCTCCCTTGGGCTCCAAGTTAACTGTGCAAAAAGCTGTTCTTCCACAAACCCCTTTCAGATGAGGGCTCTGTGCTGTGAATCCTGAGTAGGAGGAGGTGTTCAGGCTAGTTGCATATGCAGAATGGGAGACTGAGTCTCTGCTGAAGCACTTTGGCTCTGTGTACAGACAGCGGTGAGAGCTGGCACCTCTGAAATGAATTTCCTGAGAGTATTTGATACAGCACTTCATTGCCAAAGTAGCAGTGAGTCCTGGCTTGGTATGTCACAGATAACTAAAACAGATTACAGCTGAGGAAAAGACAATTCATTCAGGAATTGAAGAACTCTGGTTTATCATGAATAAATGAAAATCTAATAAATAAGTTATCTTAAATAAGGTCTCATCAGATGAAGGAATTTTTAACTTCAATTTTTAGAAAGAATATCATTCTACACAGAAAAATACGCACCAGCTCAATTACAAAAGTGGTATTGTAACATATTTAAAAACTAGTATTAATCATCTCTCACCCAGACCTATTTTTTTCTCTCTTCTCCCAGGATGCATACTCTCCAGAAATACTTCTTTAAAAACTGGTTAGCAGAATCAGCACTTATAGTCTTTAATGTCAATAGGCTTTCAATACCCTATGGAAAAATTATTACAAAAGCAATTTAAAGTTCATCCCTTGGAAACACTTTTGCAAACATCAAACTAGCAGTGATGAGAATGTCTGCGTGACTTTGTCCTGTTTAATCAACATGCTGGACTGGAAGGCGGCACTAGGTGATGCTGTGCAGGAGGTCTCTGTCTTGGACCTGTGTGACTGCCTAGAAACATTACATGAGTAGACAGGACAGTGATAAGAAATGTTAATTTTAGCAAGACTTTTAACTTTTCTTTCCATCAACATGATAGAGAAATAGCACAGATGTAAAAATCAACCATGGCCACCTTTAGGTTAACTTTTCATGGGATTTTCCACCACTGAAGAAAGGCTTTAAAAATGTATGAAGAATACATAGATACACAAAGAATGCACATCTTCTTTAATTTTACTAAACACTTAAAAAGGCTGAAGTCATATATGAAGTCTTTCCTCCCCCAGGACTGACAGTTGTTTTGGGCTAAGACAGTCTCCTAGAAAATGGTGTTTTTCAATCCTGTTAGGTGAAGGAGGGCATCATATCTGAGACTCTCACTTGACTCCTGGCTTAGAACAAACTTCCTAAGTATATGAGTCACTGAAGTGCTGTATAAAAGGGGAAAAAACAGCAGGAAAAAAAGATTGCCAACTCATTTTTTGTGGAGTCTACTGCACTGGGTATATGACTAATGTTTCAAAGCATGAAAGTAGAACTGAATCTCTCTGGAGAATGTGCAAAATTCATTGGTTTTTTTTAATCCTGAGTGGTCTTAGCTATGAACCAAGCTGTGTCAGAACTGCCTGCTCCTAACTGTGTTCCTTATTGGAACACTTTCTGTTCTTTTGGTGCTTCATCGCTGCTCTGTGAGTTGCATTCAGTATTTGAATATCCCAGAGAGTATATTCAACCTCCATGTGATTGATTGTGAGAATGGATTCTAATACTGCTAATGCACAGTCTGGGGCAAGCAGCCTCAGGATTTAGCCTTTAATTCAGGTATTAGTAAAATAAGATAGCAATATGCAATTAACTATCCCACAAGCATATTATATGGCTTACTTGGTTAATGCTCATAAGGCACACTTTGGAAATTAAAATACTACATGCACTGAGTATTGTACAGCATGGAAAAATGTTTGACTGTTTAATTCAGATGGAATGCATGTAACACAATGAAACCATGAGTCTTGGCCAGCGCACCAGAAACCCTTTGCCATCTTTCACTTGATATGCAAACACTGGATTAAGTTTCCTTTACTTTAGCCAAACCACCACTCTCAGGAATCATACTGTGTCTCTCCCACAGCTGTAAAATATTCTTCTTTTTATAGAAGAATATCAGGTGGATTTTGGTAGTAAGGTGCCAATACCTGGAAATATTTTAGGTGTACTCCGAGAGAAAATGTTTGTTCAGTTTGTTAACTGCAGAAAACTGAGAAAGAAAAATGATGTATCATACAGGCATGCAGGTAAACCCTTGAGACTATAATGGAGAACTTTATTTTGCCATCCTTAACAGTAAAAGAAACTTAAACCTTAAGTTTCTCCACAGCAAAAGCAACATACTTATCCCAGCCAACAAGTAGAATTGACTCCTGATACATGCTACTAATCACACAGGAATATCAGTGACATAAATGTGTCAAAAGAGTGAGAGAAATTTAAAATCGCATCATATGTAAACTTAGCTTGCTTATATCCCTGTCTTGCTTTATATTTCAGGGGGTTCTTTTCTTTTCTTTTCTTTTCTTTTCTTTTCTTTTCTTTTCTTTTCTTTTCTTTTCTTTTCTTTTCTTTTCTTTTCTTTTCTTTTCTTTTCTTTTC